>NC_064818.1:71166143-71409401 GCF_023721935.1 Panthera uncia
AGAAGAAGAAGAAGAAGAAGAAGAAGAAGAAGAAGAAGAAGAAGAAGAAAAAGGACACGTGCCGTGACACAAAAGGGGTGGACGAAAATGCAAAGTGGACCTCTTAAGGGCATTTAGTGACAAAGGAGGTCCTGGACGGAAAATTTGGAGACAGGCAACTAAACTGTTTAAATGTGTCTCGATTCATTTGCTCACGTATCATTCATGAGATCAGCCTATTAGTCGATTCTCCGAATTCTCTTTGTTCAAACATGTTCTGGGTACAGAGAAAATAACGTGACACTGCAGAACAGCGCGTGGTTTCCGACCATGAAGGACTCAGCACAGGAGAAAGAGAATTCCTTCTGCTCAGGTGTGAGTGGGCACCTGATACGTGCCAGGTATTGTCCTATGTGTGGCTTACATATGCCGTCTCGTTTAATCTTCATGCGACGCCATTGATAAAATCAGCAGCCAGGGACAGTCTTCTTTCTGGCCCCATTTTCCATTGCTCCCTATTAGAGCAAACAGAGGCAGCAGGCGGGACGGAGAGCTGAAAACTGCCAGTCGGCAGCTACCTCCATCGCTTTAGACGCCACCGCCCCCACCCCCCAAACTGACATCAAGGGGTCTGGTCTTAAGATTTTCCGAAAACACACATTGCTTCTTGCAATACACTTTTTCCCTTTGATTTCACAAGCATTGACCCCCCCCCCCCCCAATGCAGTAATCCTGCCGTTCCCTTCAGACCAGTAAACATGCTCGGTGCATCGTGTGCTCGAGTGCAGGTATATCCAATTCAGGCACAAACAGGGAGTGCCCTCATCCCCACAGGACCTGCCAGTGGGTCAAGTCCAAATTCTGGACTCAGATGCCCTATCTGAGTGCCTCTTTGGGCTGTGGTTGCTGCAGCCTGGAGCTCCTGAGCACCAGGGGTTGTTTGCTTAAGTTGTTAAAAAAAAAAAAAAAAGTAAAAAAAATATATATACATATATATAATAATCCTATCAACCTCTCATGTGGCACTCCAACTTAGCATGTATTTTGGGTCAACTAAGAAAATCAAAGAGCACTGCAGGAACAATTAAAGTAAGTGTGAAAGGGGTACCAGGGTGGCTCAGTCGGTTAAGCGTCCGACTGCAGCTCAGGTCATGATCTGCTAGTTTGTGGGTTTGAGCCCCACGTCGGGCTGCGTGCTGACAGCTCAGAGCCTGGAGTCTGCTTCAGACTCTGTCTCCCTCTCTCCCTGTCCCTCGCCTACTCAGGCTCTCATTCTCTCTTTCTCTCAAAAATAAATAAAAAAGTTAAATTTTTTTTAAAAAGTGTGAAAAACAGCAAGATCTCCATCAATTGCTTTGTTTCTCAGACAAAAATTTCTCCCCTGAAAAATCAAATGAGCAATAAGTTATTTATTGAACACCTACTATGCGACAGGTACTCTGTATCCAATTGCACATTACAGGATTTCTTTTTCGTTACTGTCTTCCCTTCTTTGAAATATTTAAAGCATTGATCAGGATGCTTTAGCTGTTTTGTCTTCAAGCAGTTTTATTATTATGAAATGTCTTCAGAAGCTTAACACTGTTAGCTAAGCAGAGTTTTCTGAGTCTTTTTTGGTCTGTTTTGTTTTCTTCCTACTATTTTTTTTTTTTTTTTTTTTTTTTTCCTAAAACTTTCCTCTTCTTACTCTCTGATTTTAGGGAGAAAAAAAATCTAGCATCTGGGTCCTGAGACCACTTGAAATGTCTGGGCCGAGGACTGCTAATGACCTCCCAGAGATAACCCAAATTGCTGATTTAGCAAAGCCCATTCTTGACCTTGACACAAGACAAGACAGGCAAAGGGAGAGGACTTGCCAGGCAGCAGTGAAAGCAGACAGATCGTGGAAGGGCTCAGATCTCCCCGGGCCCCCTCCCCCATTCAGCAAACACCTGGCTGAGTTGGAAAACATGACCGGTCCAACCTTCCTATTGGCACCAATTGAAGCTGTCAGCTCTCGGCTTGTCACCAGTTGCACTGGGAGGCCCCGGGCAGCCACAAGAGCCCTAATTAGGCAGAAATGACACTTCTACAACTGACCTGCCAGGACCTTTGGCAAACCATTTAACATCATTAGTTAACATTTTTTAAAAGTGTGAATGTAAATGAACAGCCACTGGTTTTCAATGGAGTTTGTCGGTGGCATCTCCCCCCGCCCCCCCAGCTCACTCTTTCTCTTTTTACATGAATAGCCCACTTGTTTCCTCCAGAATTGGAGGGAGGCACCAGGGAAAATGGAAGAAGAGGACCAGTCCTCTGTGAGGAGAGACATTAAAGCATAAACAAGCCCGAAGGATCCAGAGACATCTCTTCCTGCCTCGGTAGAGGCCTGACTGAACACACACAAGGCCCCAGAGCCAGCAGGGCAGGGCAGGGAGGGGACAGGTGTGTGCCCAGCCAGGTCCTGCTCCGTGAGTTCGGCTTGTGAGTGTGGATGTCGGCTGTGGCCCATCCCGTGCGAAAGCAATTTCATTTCCTGAGTCGAGGGTGCTTCTGAAATACTTTTTCTCGTACCTCTTACCACTCGTCGGCACTCTGAACAAGCAGCCGCTCTGCAGCGGTTTAGCAAGTATCTTACGCGTGCTTCAATCTAGCTGTACCAGCTTTAAATGTACCCAGTCCGTCTCTAGACAAACGAAATTCCAGGGGTAACTACTTCCGACGCCAGTTTGGTACTTACACAGATGAGTTCGTTTCCTACCTGAAGCTGGTATTTCCCACCTTGAATCACACTTGACTTTGCTCTTTGCTGCACACCCACAGAATCTGTACACGCCAACATTCTCCATCTGCAGGAGGGGGGAAAACTTCACTGTGAAAATGTCACCTTATCCATTTCCGCGCTGCTCTCGAAGCGTGTGTTTGTGCCGGCTGACAGCTGGAAGAGGCTGCCCAGAGCAGAAGGGAGGCCAAGGCACAGGTGGGCAGCGGAGGGGCCAGGTTCCTCCAGGGCCTTTGCACTTACCACCTACTCTTTGGGTGGCCCTGGTAAGGTGCTTTGCCCGAGTCTCAGATGTTTTTATCTGTAAGACAGAGATAATGCTTTCCTACTTCAGATGAGAAAAACAAGAGATGGAAATATCATGAGAACTGGGAAGCACCGTGTAAATAAAGATACGGAGTGCCAGATTAATTAGACGGCCAAAACTGAGGCACTATGCCAGGTTCTCAGCTTGGAGAGATGAAACTGAGAATCTGTCCTCTTGCTTCTCAAGGCAGGCTGGACAAAGCCACTACACCACTGGCACATCCCAGGTCCCTCTCTGTACCCCCCCTCCCGCCCCTCCTGTCTCCCCACCACCACTCCTGCTTCTTCTCCAAAGAGCTTTAAGAATTACAAAGAAAAGTGCATGGGTGCAAAGCAAATTCTTAAAACCCGTGGTCATATTAGCTCTTTAGCTTCTCTGCTGGATCCTAGGCAGTACGAAAGGGGAAGCTCATTTGTCTACCTCTGGATTTCCAGAAGCCCTGAGGACAGTGACAGGTATACAGTAGATGCACAATAAATGTTTACTGTGTCGAAATGCAGTGCAGCTTCCAGACACGTGCTTATAGCAGTTGGAAGGTGTGCTTTACGGAGGCAGCCCAGCTCCTGGATTTGGGGGAGCTTTGCTTGCCCCTGAATTAAAAATGAGTAAAATCAAGCGGGCAGCATGTGGTGGAGAATGCCTGCAAGTCGCCATGAGAGAGAGAAGCAAAAGCAAACAATCTGAGTTTGGGGCAGAAAGAGAGAGAAAATACTGGAAAACGTCCTTAATAACAGTAAATGGGAAAGGGAGAGAACAGCTCATCGTGATGGAGTATTTAGTGCTTTTAAGCTAAATACCTCAGCATATTAAGCAAATAGAGAAAAGCCAGCTAGAAGATGTCAGCAAATTGAAGGGAACGGTGCTCAGAAAGCTCAGAAAGCCGATAGGAGGTGTCTGGTTTTGACCCCTTTTCCCATCACATGCCTGGTCTGCGCCCGCTTGTTTAGTGTTGCTTCTCCTCTCCAGCTGGCGAGCTTATTGAAAAGCTCTTGCTCCCTGCCTGGTTTTGGCACATTTTCTGCAGGTGCCTCCTACTGTGGCCACAATGGGCTGCTAGGGAGGTTTAGACCTGTCAACAGCTCCAGGGGAGGGGGTGGCGGAGGGAGCGCAGCCATTGTCTTAAAGGGCCAGTGACATTGTGCGCCTTGGAGCCTGCGGCACCGGCACCTGCTAATGAGATGAATCCTTTCTCCCCACTTGCCCTTTCTCTCTTTAATGATTTAACTTGATCGCTTTGGTTCCTTTCTGGACAGGGAATTGCTCCGTTGATAATATAAAGTAATTGCCTGTAAAACATTGCTCCGCAGCAACTACTCTTTCCTTGGCTGAAAATGTCACAGCAATTGAAAAGCTCTTAGCCCAGTTCAAGAATGAGGTTGCTCAAGAGAAGGGTCTTTGCATATGTCACCAAGCACTCTTGGGTTGCGAGACTTGCGAGTTCTTGGTGTGTCTAATTGATTTTTAAGACGGAGACTTCTCCTTCCTTTATCACAGTATGATTTAGTGTGCGACTGGGGACAACGGACCAAGCTGAACTAAAAACTCCCTGGACCCTAGAATTAGAGTACGTTCAGGGACAGCCACTGTTTTCTTAATCCCTGTGCCATTCTTTTCTCAGAGCCCCGAATTCGGAGGCAAGGCTACGTGGGTCAAGTGTGATTTAGGAGAGCATCTTCATTCCCATCACCTAAGAAGAAGGTATCTTTGTCGAGGAGGGACTGGGGGCCTTGGTTTTGCTAAGTGGGATCGATGCTCTAATTGTCTAAGATTTGCTGATTTTTTTTCAGACCTGTCACTTGGCGGCAGCAGTGACACACTGTGGGAACGGGGACCACACGCCTGAGTTTTGATAAATACTTTATTAGTCACTGCCACGCCAATGTGGGGAGTAAATCACCTGGAGAAAAATCGCTTTGTCGTAGGCATGAACCTGCCAGCAAAATAAACAGTGGTTAGTGACGGTTTCATTTTCTCTGACAGGTGAAAGCCTGAGTCTGTATCTGAATGAGACAGAGAAACTTTCTTCGCCCTAAGTGGTGGGAAGCACCACTTGCTAAATGAGATGCTGCCGCATTACTAATTCGGGAACAAAGCTTCAGGTGAATCATCTTCCAACCAGATGAGCCGTGAATAGGTTTTGAAGCTGATGAAGTAAGGGCAGTAGACATGCTTATTACTGTACTTTATAAAAAGGCAAAAACATCTGCCTGCTTACTTGACAAACTCGAGTACAGAGAAGGCAGCTACAAAAAAAAAAAAAAAAGGATATTTAAAATTATACATCTGAAGAAAGCTGCAGAATTTTTACAGCTAACCCCCTCAAAGATCAGGCTACAAGTTCCATTACTGTAAATAGTGAAACACTTTCTTCTTGGAATTTAGGAATTTGGGATTTTAGATTTTTACATCTTTTAATATTGTCAGAATACGTCTGATATTCAGTTGGGGCAATTACACATATGATACCAAAACATACTGCACATAATAGAAGTAGCTTTTATCTTTTACTCTATCTTTCCTTTATCCATAATGAAGCGAATAAAAAAAATTACCCATTAAATAAACTGATTCCTGAATAGAAGAATTATGTTGACTGCCTTTTACCAACAACTAGTTTTTTTCTGTGTGTGTGTGTGTGTGTGTGTGTGTGTAAAATGAAGGCATGGAACTAAATGGCCCAAAAGTTTTGCTGGCTCTATGATTTTCTTATCTATTATGATGATTCCTGTAATGGAAACAAATAAGCAGCAAATATGACCACATGGTTATTTCTAACAGCTTTGCCTATGGGACAGGCGGTCAAGACAGAGTAAGGGCAGGGTGAGTGAAGTCCCTGCAGCCACGACTAGGAGAGCCTGGACTGTGGGGCTAGAGTCCCAAACCCCCTTGCAAAAGATGGCTCAGGAAGCAGGAATGCAGGGAAGGTGGCCCTCGTGGTGGGGGGTATGGGAAGGTGGTGGCCGGTGTCCTCTACATGAACCCCCAGAGTATTCTCCACATTTCTGGAGGGGGGAAAAGAACATGTGAAGAAGAGAAAAGCAAGTCAAGCAAGCACATCCATCCTCCGTGAGACGAATGTCAAATCTGACAACAGCCACAGGACTGGTTTCACTTTTGTATCCTCCCCTCTCATATATTTGCACATGATGCAAGAGGTCTGAATAGAATTCCAAAGTTCAGAGATAACGAAACGGGGATTCACATTTTATTGCTCATGTGGATCTTTGCAGCACATTTGAAACCACCTGACTTCACAAGGTAGAAATTAACCTTGGGTTACATGCGTTTGAGCCTCAGACTAAAAAGGATTTGTCAAGATGTTGGGCAGGTGTTTAAAAATAAAAGAATGCATTTTAAAATGCATCATTTCCTGTGCCTGTGCACAACTAAGTAATGAAATGTACACAGAGCGATGAGAATTATACCCCGGGCTAAACTGTGATTGTTCTCTAGGGTAATCGTTGACATTCTTCATAATCAGATTTGTACATTGCCACAGACATTTCGACCTGAGCCCTTTATTTCGCGTTTACGTTTGCTACTGACATATATCCACTTAACGCAGAGAGCTGTTAAGATCGTTTATACTCACGCAAAAAGTTAACATCAAGCTCATGGGCAATAGTACCTGTTGCAATGTTTGTACTCCAGATATAAGTTGTACTTACTTCCCAGTTAGAAAATAATACCAATTTAAAATTTGCTTTATAGCTTCTGAATTAAGATAGAACCACTCACTAAGGGAAGAAAAAGATTTTAGTATTTCATCCCTCGGCAGAATGCATGGGCTCCTTCTCAATCAACATTGCAGCTGCAGCATTTGTGACGGAGTCAGACAACACGGAAGCTAAGGCAAGCACAGGCTTCACTCCCCTCCCCCGCGAGGAGCTTGGTTCTACTTTGTTTCTTACAATTTTCTTAGAATTGCATACTGCAAAGTTTCCTTTCTTTCGAAAGTCAGAAAGCACTCAGTAGCCAAAGAAGTGTTACCATCCTGTTTCTCTCTCCAGTTTGTGTGACACGGGATCACAGCCCCCTTCCAGAGTTCAGCTTATTTTAAAATATCCAACTGGGCAAGATGCACTTGAGTAGTCAACAAGTATGCCTGGCCCAAAGGACTAGTTGGGAGATGCCGACCATTAAAAACCCTACATTTTTACCTGCGTATCTTGTGAAAAATAGAGGAGCTAGGCTGGCATGAGGTGTATCTCCTGAAGTCCAAATTTGGAGAGCAAGGTGAGTTGCTCATAAATGCCATAATCACAGGAGCTGGTCCTGATGTGGCAGTTAAGCCTTCACCCTAGAGGATACAAGGGGGTGTGTGTGTGTGTGTGTGTGTGTGTGTGTGTGTCTGTGTGTCTGTGTGTGTCTGTGTGTGTTTCTTAGCACTAGGGCTTGGAAAGAATAGGAAAGGTTCAAGGCATGCCCCTAGTGAGTTCAAGTCAAATGTAGATAATACATACAAGGGAAGGTAAAAATGATTATTTTTAGTTAAAAAAAAATAGTTGGTGATTCCTTCTATTCTCATATAACAAATAATACTTGGAAATAAAGTCTATTGCAAATACAAATTAAAAAGATCTTGAAATTTTGAATTCTTCATTTTGATTACATTTCCTGCTTTTGCAGATTTATAATTATCTCAAGAAAAGACAACTGTTTTCCAAAAATAGGTTTATGAGAAATATACAAAAAAATATACTAACTGAACAGATTTTTTTTCCAGTGGTCTTAGTTAAGAATTCACAATGCCTAGATTTTCAATAAAGTAATAAATAACCATACATAGGACAACATCTATTCTAAAGCATTTAAATTGATAAACACACATTTTAGTTATTTCAAATATCATACTTTAAAAGTTGTTTTTGTTCTTACTCTACAAGACATAGTCTTTGATTCTTGCCCTGTAAAAGACAGTCTTTGATTTTGTATTCTTAAAATCAGCACACAGGCCTTACTTTCCCCTTATATACTGTCAGCTTGGCTAGCAAGAAAAAAGAAAGCATTTAATGATTAGGAAACCAAAGTTTAGGTCAGATACGCACGTTAATAAACATTCCAACAAGTGTGGGCATAGAATAATTTTACAGGAACTCTACTTTTAATACTGCAGAAGGAGAAAAATTCTTTAGAAGGCACAGATACCTAACTGAGGTTAACTGAGACACTCTTTGCTATAAAATGCTCCGCCTCATGAGTTTGTTACATGGTCTCCTCTCTTTTCAAATTCCCATAAAGATTCCAAGGCGATATTTGTGTAATTATTATGAGTGCAAATATCTGGCCATGAACTTTGGGGAAGAAGGTTACCTAGGATGGCTCGGGGATATTTTAAATCACCTGGCTGTTCACAAACCAACTCCAATTTTTACAAGAGTCTAACAGCAGCTGTTGAACAAGGGCCGTTCAGCTCCTTTAAGGAGTCTGGCCAGTTCCCGAAAGGGCAGTGGCAGAGGGCGGACCTTCGGTTAACCCTGTGGCTTCACTTGGCTGTATCTCTGTGCACACAAAAAGAAGTGGAGACCAGGGCAGGCCCCCAGATACTTCTCTTCCCACCTCAGTTTGCCTCAACTATTTATTTCTAGTGAAAGTGCTGGCACACAAAACCATCTTAATACCGATCATTCTTTATTCCTGTCTGAACACGACTGTCTTAAATTCTCTCCGACTTTCCTTTCCCTTCCTCTCTCCAAACTACAGCATTTAAATGTGGTTATGCTGACTGTAGCCCAAGCAGAAGACAGGCATCATTAACAACATATTAAAAGTATTTCCATTTCAGAAATAACATTTTAGTCTTTCATCCTGACCAGATCTCTCCTTAAGTATTAATGGAAACGTTATTCTTCTGAGAAGCGAATTCTGACCATTACTGCTCTTATTTCTACAATATCTACCTAAGATTTTGGATGCCCAAACACAAAATATAATAATGGTATTTAATTAAAAACAGGACCCATTATTCCTTGCTAACATACAATTCTGTGTATTTTTTAATTGTACAGAAATTTAATCTAACACATTAGATTGGCATTAGAGATTCAGTCACAAATGTCACCTTAAATAATTCTGGAACTGTGTAGGGCTCCAATGATACTTATAAATGATTGTCATATGTAAAAAAGATGCAATTAAATCAAATCAGTACTGAGAAATTTGCCTAAGATGATTTTATTTGCTAAAAACGCCTGGGAACTTCCTCTCCAAATTTACTCCCCCGAAAGAAAACATTCTCATCTGCATCTATGACTCCAATTTTTAAAAATAGTCAAGGAACACAAAGTTTCAAATGTCTTAAATGAAACAAACAACTAAAGGTAAATCAAGTTAGAAAAAGAGCAAACACCACCAATGACCCTTCATTCTGCCAATAAAAAAATGGCAAGAATCAAGTCCTAAACTTCTGACAACTGAATTTTTTAAATCCCCCAAATAATATTTGACAACTTAACGTTACCATGAGATTCACGACCAGGCCAGTAGAAATCATCAGTTATAAAGGCATAGAGTGTTTTGATTTTGCTAATAAGAAATAGATAATTCCTCTTAAGCAGATTAACTTAAAGTACATTTTCAGGGAAGCTAAAATCCCCTTCAATCAAGTTCTTAAGTTTAATTACAAAAGTCAAACAATTTACTGGCTCTCACTCAAGCACAGTAACAAAGTAGGTGGACACACGACTCTCAGAGGCTAGGAAACAGACCAGATCAATGTCTGCAGCCGTTACAGAGAAAACATTTTCAGACATAACTAGAGAAAACATCTAACTGGTCCTCTTAACTGGGATTTCTCCTCTCTTTCTTCTTTGCTGCCCCCTATGTGGGAAAGATGCTTAACATTTTCTTCATTCAAAGTAAATGCAATTACTATATTTATGTTGCTACTTTTATATTAAGAGAAGAAGTACAAATTAGAAAACCTGGCCTTTGCAGAATATTTTATATGTATTCATTTTGCTTTATTAGCCCCTTAATTGTGTCACAGAAATACTCTGAAGTTGTATCTATTTCTACAAAGTTAAAAAAGTATCTACCTTAAAATGGCAAAACAGCTTACTTGAAGAGTTTCTTTTGCCTCATTTTTTCTCTTCCTTTTTACTGTCTAAACTCACTGGATAATTGCCCTACTTCCAATTTAATTCTTCCTATATAGAACTTGTGTGTCTATATCCTGAAAAATACCAATTAAACTGCCAGCAATAACATCTCCAACAGTATCTTTTGGTCTTCAGCGTCAAAGCCCTCTGAACAAATGACCGGAAGGCTGAATCTAATACAGTCTTTGACAGGATGCCAGCTTTGAACACTCACATTGCAACCGTGGCTCCAGCTTTCTGCTTTATTTGGGAAACAAGAGAGAAATAACACATCAACTCTATAATTTTGCACAAATGGTAAAGGTTCAAACAAAAGCGATAGATTACCAGGGGGTCTGATTATCTCAAAATGTCATTAATATTGTTTTAAGAGGGGGGTTTCCCTTATCATTTAATGCAATTCCACCTGAATTCCTGTACAGAGTCAAATAAAGGTTTTCAGACAAATATAGTAAAACTGCTAAAAATGTTATTTTCCTTCTTCTTGATTTCTTTGGCAATAATGACATCATTTACTATGTATTGGGCATGGTGGGAAGAAGGCTCCACGGATTTTCCAATTTAATCTCATAGCAATCCTATGAAATTGAAAATATTAGTTGATGAGGAAATGGGCTCAGAGAGGTTAAGTATCTTGTACAAGGACACACAGCTGGGAACTGGAAGAACCGGACTCTGACCCGTGTGGTCTGGTTCCAAGGCCCAACACTTCTAGGCCTTCTTGGCTGTATCCACTATCCAATTTTCCCTGGGTGAAGCTTTACCCATTCTCTTTCTAACATGATCCCTGAAGAAATATTTTAGGGCAGAGGTTCTCAACCTCAGCTGCACATTAATATCCCATATAAAAAAAATTCCTCTGTGTGGGCCCCACCCCTGGAGATTCTAATTTAATAAGTCTGGGGTAGGGCCTAGGCATCAGTGTTTTTTAATACTACAGTAGGGAATAGATACCCCTCTTCTTCAAGGGGCTTAGATTCTAACAGTGTTCAGATGTTACCTGAATTTGGTAGAATCCCCACATGATTCTAATATGCAGCTCAGATTGAGAGCCAGTGATCAAGAGATTAACACCATTTTCCCAGACTCCTTTCTCCACGCCCTCAATGTGAGCAGCTCAACTGGCTTATCCGGAAAGGATGGCCAAGAGCATAACAATCGATGACATGAGACCGTGGAATCCAACTACCGAGAGTTCTAGATTTGAGAGGCAGCAGAGCGCAGCGGGAAATGCATGGGCACTGGGGTCAGCTGGTTCAAATTCCATCTCCACTATTTGCTTACTGTATCACCTTGGGCCAACCCCTTACCTCTTGTGGTTGTGTTGCAGAATTCAATGGGATGATGTGAGGAAAACCTCAGGCATATAAAAGTTCTCCATCAATGGTAGTTGCTGCCTGGGTTTTTGTTGCTATTACTAGCCCAGAGGTAATGACTATTGCCGGGAGACATTGGTAGTGAAAAAAATCAAATTACAAAAACATTTTATTATTAGTCTAATCATTCCTACTTTTATTCCTTCGCATTTAATTTACAGCTATTTATATTGCAGTTAGCTTGGCAACCCTCATTCCTGACAACTGGGCCAGGAGGGGTAACATTATCACTCCCATCTTTAGATGGGGAAAAGGCAATTTTTTCTCTCTCCAGTTTCTAGGATTCTAAAGATTAAAGACACCTGCAATCATGTTCATTAGTTCCCTATGAAAAATGATATTCGACACAGATGGCAAATGCAGGCAAGAATTAACAGGCACTTGATAGCAACCCCAAAATAACACCTAAATAATCACTTCTGAACATGAAAGTCATGGCAAACAAGTTCCAATTTATAGAAAGGTGTTAGAAAGGATTAGGGGGAAATGAACAAATATGTTTTTCTTTATCCTCATTCATTTAGGAAATGTCTGACATAGCTTAGAAATTCTTTTTCAAATGCAGACTGAAGCATGATTAATCTCCTCCATGAAGGGTCTTCATTTAGCAGATAGGACTAGACTGGTATGCCCTGATATTTTATCTTGAATCAAAGCTACAAAATAGGAGACGTCTAAGATGAAGAGACCTGATTCAATGGCTCTCAGTCAAGGTCCCCGAGAAGCCCCCATACTATAGGCAAAGAGCTCACAATTCCGAATATGCACCAGACACATGCCCGACCTGGAGAGCAGCTTGCCTATAAATGTATTCTTTGTCACATGTATGGAGGTTATGTGAATGAAACACATATGCTCCAGACATACTATTGAATTCATAGTCACTGTATATAACCACTGTTACATGGGGGGGGGGGGTTAGTTTCTTCCATTTTTTCGGTTGTTAAAAAGGAGTCTTCATACTCAAAAAGTTTAGGCAACACTGATCTAGACCAGCCACTCATTTTATTGATGAGGTCTAGATCTTGGGGACAGCTGGGACTCCAATCTGTCTTCTAATTCCCAAATGTCCCTTGTCCCCTACCACATCCATCCACTGCGGGCACCCCATCTGTGGGATGTCAATAGTCATGGCGGTGTCCTCTCTCTAAAGGAAGAGGGTATAATCCTACCCTCTGTCCCTGGATATCTTCCAGAATTTTCCTTATCTCCTGAGTCTTTCCTTTCCCTTTCCTTCCCTTCTTTTCCTCCTTTCAACTCCCCTGTTTTTACCCTTAGAGTTAGCTGCACTCAATGCCTTTCAAGCTCTGATGTTCTCTGAGTGCCCTTGGACATTTAGTCTCAATATGAAATGGAAATATAGTTACCAAGGTACTAAAACAAGGAATGTGATAAGTATGTATACAATACGCATACACATGAATGTAGTTTACAGCTAAAACCCCAGTACTTCTAACATCTATAAAAAATCAGAAAATTGGAATATTCATGAATAGTCATTTTATTTACTCTGGATCTGTCAACACTAATAGAATGTTAATAAACGCCTAGCATACCAACTTTTCAAAATGCTTTCACGGCTCTTAATGCAGTTTATTGTCCTGATGGCTCAGCAGGATGTAAGTGCTAGGATCAAGGCCCACGAGAACTTAAGTGCCGTGAAGGGAAGAAACGTTACCTATTTTGTTCACTGCTGTTTTCCTAGTGTCTAGTCTCTGCCACATGGTAGGCGTTCAATAAATATTTATTGATTGAGTGAATGACAGAAGTTAACAGGGATGGTAGTTTTAGCTATTTATTTAGCCTACATGTAGTTTTATTTTTAAGAGGATGGCAAGATTCTATAAAGGAACAACTGACTCCCTAATATCTTTTCAGTCTTTCATTCTCCTTTAATTTCAGTCTTTAATTTGACTTAATATTAGTCCTTCAAATATCTTAATGTAATTTTTCAAAGGTATACAAGTAGTACATTCATTTTAGAAAAATCAGATACTACTAATAAAGAAAATTAACATTCCCAATGATCCCATTACCCAAAGACAATACACTTAATATGCCAATGTATATTCTTTCAGAATTTATTCTTATGCATATGTACACACGCACATCTGGCACATTCCAAAAACTCTCTGTCTTAAACTCCATGATTTAGATTGTTTTCTTTCTTCCCTAAGCTTTTTTTTTTTTTCTTTTTTGGCTCACTGCCTCTTAGAGCACTTTATCCTCCTCCTATGTCCTAAATATATTTCTTCCCCAATATTTAGGTCCTTGCTTCTATAGGATTTTTCCCCTTTTCCCTCCAGAAGATTCACCTATCCTTATTTCAACTTTAAGTGCCATGTGGATGGGTGATCTTCATATTGTCAGTCTTCCCTTCTCTCTGATACCAATGCTCCACAAGCCCCACACGTCTAAAACCAGATACATCCTATTCCTTCCATCAAAACCACATCACTCACTCATCCACCCCATGTCTATCAACTGTAACAGAACTCTAGGAGCCATCCTCAAAGGCATAATCTTTGGTCCCCCAATCCCACATCCAGTCACTCACCATGATTCCCATCCTTCTATGAACTCTGTCATCCACCTCTTGCCAGTGCTATCAGTGGGCTTTAGGCCCTCACATCTGCATCATTTTCTACCTGTGTCTCCTGCTTTCTGTACAACACCCTCCAAGCTTACCCATTGCTGCCAGCTAACTTCCTAAAACACCATTTCCATCCTGCCCTTGCTTTTCTATCCTGATGTCTCTTTATTACTGAAAACAATCCTTTGCTCTAGCCAGCCTAGTGTATTCATTATTCACTCAAGTCCAAAACATTTTAAGTATTTCTTAGGCATTTATTATATGTAAAATCCACTCATTCACTCAACACCTATTTACTGAGGAAAGATCTGTAAAGTAAGGTACTGGGGACACCATGGTGAACAAGACAGACCAAGTCTCTGTCCTCATGGAATCTAGAGGCTGGTGGGTTACAGAGGGGACTCCAAAAGATGGCGGTCCCAGCCCAGGGCACTTCCAACCTTCCATTTAAGTGTCAAATGAGTCAAGACATCCCTGAAGGCTGAGCTTTGTGGCCCAGACTTCAAGTGGGAAAGGAGTTCAGAAGGGAGGGCTGAGCGAGGAGAGCTGATGTGGAGCACCACGTCTCTGCAGATGTGGGAGTCAGCCGGGCATTGAAGGATGGACGTCCCAGAGAAAGGGGTGCCTTCCATCCATGGGGATAGGAGGAGAGGCGCATGGGTGGGATGGAAACACCAGCAGCAAGAGCACGGGCTTATTTCGTATAAAGGTTCATTCAATACCTATTCAGCAGAGCACACGCTCTGTCCCTGCAGGCCCGGGCTCTGAGGGGCATGTGAAGAGTACTCAGACCGGGCTCCTACCATGAAGGGATTTCCATCTAGCAAGGAGGATAAGGCAGGCCCATGATGATGTCACATCCCAGAAAGTGAGATGTTCCATCAGAGATTTGGAGACAACACTGAGGGCGCTCAGAAGGAGGTACATGTCTGGGTTTTTGTATCAGTTTTATAGAGTCACATATTTTTATACATCTACCTGCCTCTATTGAAAAATATCTTATTTGAAAGTATTTTCTCACTCGCTTTCTCATTTTATCCTAAGGGACTTGTGAAGCAGGCAGAGTAGACCGGATTGTTTTCCAGAAAAGCCAAATACAACAGAGATGTTTTAAGTGATCTACTTAAGTCAGGAACACTTACAGGTAAGAGCAGAACAAGAACACCTGCCCGTGTCGGCCCACTCCCGCCTAAGTACCTAGAGCAGAAGCACAAGAAGTTCTATAATTGCACTGACACCCGGCAGGTGTAAGGAAGCCAAGCAGGCAGTTGGATTTAAAAGGGCAGGACTGGGGCGCCTGGGTGGCGCAGTCGGTTAAGCGTCCGACTTCAGCCAGGTCACGATCTCGCGGTCCGTGAGTTCGAGCCCCGCGTCAGGCTCTGGGCTGATGGCTCGGAGCCTGGAGCCTGTTTCTGATTCTGTGTCTCCCTCTCTCTCTGCCCCTCCCCCGTTCATGCTCTGTCTCTCTCTGTCCCAAAAATAAAAAAAAAACGTTGAAAAAAATTAAAAAAAAAAAAAAAAAAAGGGCAGGACTGAGGCAGCCTCTGAAGGTACTGGAGAAGGTATATGACCCAGTGCCAGTCTTACAGTCCCACTTTTCCTTCTCACGTTTTGCCTGTATCGTTCCCCACCCCTAGGCCTGTCCAAGCCATAACCATTCGGGGTTCACCCCGATTTTTTTCGGCCCACACTGGTTTTCCCTTCCAGTGATTTCACCCCACTCATTTCCCAGCGGAGGGGCAGGGGGGCAGGGGGTGGGATCGCGTATCCGGTTCTCTCCTGCGCACCAGTGTGCCCGGCCAGCACGCTGCTGGCCTCGGGACCGGCGGCTAAATACGGGCGAATGAATGAATTCCTGGCACCTCCACGGGCCAGCGAGGATATATCCGTCCCCAGGAGTGGGCTGGCAAGGTGTGCCCGCGCCACCCGGAGGAGCTCACCCACCGCGAGAGACGAGGGAGTGTGCGCGGGGGGAGGGAGGGTAAGCAAGAAGGCCCGGTGCCCAGAGCGCGCCATCCGAGGCTCCGGTCCCCCGCTGGAGGCCGGGACTAACGCTCCCACGCCTCCGCAGAAATCGTGAACTCTTTCCCCATCAGGAAAAGTGTCAGGGAAAGTGGTGGGAAACGACGCCGCCACTGCGCGAGCGTCAGGAGTGGAGGAGCCCTAGCCCCAGGCCCAATCCCTCAGGAAGAGGAGGGAGGAGCACGGGAGGAGCCATGCGCACCTAAGACCGCGGCAAGAACCCGGGCGAGAAGCCACGCGAGATCTGGGGTCGGGAAATCTCATTGCGTTGCCTAGCGACGGACAGGACGCTCGCGGGCCCCCAGGCTAACCCCAGCTGTAGCCTCAAATCTCCTACCATGGGGGAAGAAGGCGGCGGCCGCAGCTGTGGGACCACTAGGGAGCTGCAGAAGCTGAAGCAGCAGGCGATGGAGTACTACCGGGAGAACGACGTCCCGCGCAGGCTGGAAGAGCTGCTCAACTCCACCTTCTACCTCCAGCCTGCCGACGTCTACGGGCACCTGGTAGGGACCTGGGACTAACACCCTCTTCCCTCCAGCCCCTCTCCCCCCGCCCCGCGCTGCGGCAACGCCGTGCGCCTGCGCCGCAGAGTCGCGCACGCGCGCCGCCGCCACGGGCTTGAGGACCGTGGTCGTGCGGGGAGGCGACCCCGAAGGAAGAAGCGGTGCGGAAACCTGGGCAGGAGGAATCTCGAGAAAGTGGTGGACAGGAAGCAGTTAGAGGAAAGTGCGGTGTAGGCGCATTCGTGGCTAAGGCGACGCTCGGGCCCGGCAGGCTTCTGAGCCGCCCTGCGCGGTTGCCAGTTCTCTTTAAACACAGACCTTAACACCGCATAGCTCAGCTTGCAGCCTGCAGCGGCCTCCGTTTGACCACGGGTGAGCTCCCTGGCGTTTGCCACAGCTTGGCCTCAGCCTACCCCGTGGCCTCATGCCCAGCCCGCTCCTCATTACTGCCCAGTCGCACTCTGATTTCAAGCGTATGTACCTTGCAGGGTGCCCTCTTCCTGGATGCCCGACCCCATCTGACCAGCTCCTACCCAAACTCCGAATTCACATCAGTCTTGCCCGCTTCACCTGGACTGATTGTCCTTGAGTGTTCCTAAATCATTTCCTGTCCGTAATGAGAACCTCCATAGGCTTTTGAGCTCCATGGAAAGCAGGGGCCTTTTCCTACCACCTCCCTAGTCCCTATGCCCAGCACAAGATCAGGCATGTACCTTAGGCTTAAGCAATGAGCAGTTGAAACAAGCGTTTTCTCACTTCTAGATCCGTTAAGTACTAGCCAGCTACCTTCTGGAAGGCAGTGTGGTTGGAACTGATAGGAGTTTGCACTAAGGTGAGGCAATATGACAGCAGAGTATGTAAATACAATAAAGAAGCACAGTGTGTTTACAGGGTTCAAAACAACATCTTGTCGAGGCAGTTGGTATGGAGGATGTTCCATGAATGTTTATTTTACTCAATCGTGGCCTACAAGTGAAAGCTGTATGTTGGGGGAGGGCAGTGCTGAGCTCTTTGTGCTATGTGATTTGTTGCTTAATCTTTAGGACCACTAGGAGGTAAAAATTGTGATTTCGTTTTACAAATAAGGAAACTGTGGCCCAGTGAATTTAGATGATTTTCCCAACGGACACAGTGAATGACAGTGACGAATCAGACCAGGTCTGTGTCCCTAGTACCTCGCGATTCCATGGAAATAGTGGACACTCAAGCACTAACGTGACACAAATGAACGAATGCGACTCTGAATTCCATTCTCTTCCCACTGTCTCTTGCTAGAGGAATTCTTGGAAGTTAACTAGTCTAACTTCTTCATTTCACAAAGACACCAAGCTCTTGTCTCACAGCTACTTGGTGCAAAAGTTAAGACTGGAGATTTGGACTCTGGTTCCTCGGTGTTAATGTTCTTCCCAGTCTACTAGGCAGCCAGGACTTCAGTTTGTATGGCTCTCTGGGAGCTTATACCTTGGTTATGGATAAAAGCCACTGATACATAAAATAACTGGAGTACTAGATAAGGTGATACATGATTGAGTGCTAGACTGAGTGACACATCACTGCATGCCTATCAAAGGAATTCAGGGTTAGGGAAGATCCCTGTAGGCTGTAGCATCTAAGAAAATTTGGGCTTGGACTTTGAAGCAAGTTCAAGAATTGGACTGGCAAAAAGATAATGTTTTTTTTTTGCTGCTGCCCTGGTTTTGGCCATCCTTATTTTCATCTAGTCTCTCCCTCTATTGAGTTCAACTGAGTTCAGCTCAGCTATTGAGCTGCCAAAGCAATGCTCCTTTAAAAAAAAAAAAAGGTTTTTTTTTTTTAATTTTTAAGTAATCTCTACACCCAACGTGGGGCTCAAACTCACAACCCCAAGATCAAGAGTCGCACACTTCACCAACTGAGCCAGCCAGGTGCCCCCAGAGCAGCGTTCCAAATCTTAAATCTGACCAACAGTCTCTTGCTCAGAAACCCCCTGTGGCTCCTTACTATTCCCTGAAGCCTAAAGCTCCTCACTTCCCTCCCCTTGGCTTATCCTGTTCCCTCTACCTGAAGTGTCTTCCCTTGACTTCTTCTCGTCTGCCAGTGGAAATACTACATATTCCCCAATGTTCAGTTCCAATGCCATTTCTTCTCTGCTTCTGTTATATACTAGAGGAATTGAAGCAATGAGGAAGATGCTTGTGGGCAATAGCAGTACGATACTATTTAGTCCCTCACCATAGAACTCATGATTGAAAGAGTTTGTGATTCATCTGATCTGATTGCAGATCTGATTTAATTCTTAGCCCCGCCACTTAGTAGAACTATCATATTGATGTTCCCCAATGAACCATACCACCAGTGTGACTGGTCTTATGTAAATCTCTCCCACACTGACTTGGGACTTGGCCATGTGACTTGCTTTGGTTAATAGCACCTCACCAAGCATGATGCAGACAAAGACAGGGTAAGTGCTGCCATTTTGAGGCTGCACTACTGGAACACTCCCTCTTGGAGTAGTTATCCAGGAAGTCCAATTACCCTGCTGGAGAGAGAGATCAGGTAGATAGGCTCACAGATGTAACACCTCCAGGATATCCTGTAAGAAAGACATGCCCGGCCAGCCCCTAGGATGTTCTAAGCATCCTGGTTGAGACCCTAGACACATGAGTTGAATCATCTTGGATGCTCTGGACCCAGTCAAGCTTCCAGATGACTGAGTCTGAATAGGAGACTCCAGGCAAGATCAGCCAAAAGAATTACCCAATTGAGCCCAGGCCAGATTTGGAGAGTCATGGGTGAATAAATGGCTTTAGCCACTAAGTTTTGGAGCAGTCTGTTACTTAGCAGTAAATAATTAAAACATTGGTCGTTTTACCCGGTGTAATTTATTTCTCTGGAATTCAGTTTGCTCATCTGTGGAATGGAGATGATAGGATTTCCCTTACAGAGTTGTTTTGAGAATTTAATGACATAATGTATGCAAAGTTTCCAGGGGTGTATCTGACATGTATTTGTTTATACAAGATTTAATTTGTGGAATCCTAAATCTGCCAGGCACTGCGGTGTGACACAGTGATAAGGCACATATTAAACACTTAAGAATGTTAGTTCCTTTTCCCTCCTGACATAACATTATACGTCGTGGATGCTCCTTGCTAGTTGCATCAAATTCACTACAGTACACAATGGATAAGCTAAATAATATTTTTGTCTCCTGATTCTGTCTCAATTCATTTAGGCACCTACTTTGTAACATCCAAACCACAGTCCTTAAAATATACGGATGGCTTGAAAACTGACTTTCGCTTTAGCAGTGCTGGGGCCCCACCTGCGAGCTGGCACGTCGCTGATGGGTATTAGATGACCTGTCATGTAGGTTGAGGTCATTGGATTTCAAACCGAAAGATGAGAGGCCTGGTCTGCGGTGAATGCAGATAAAGAACCCAGTACAATCTGATGATAAAGAGGTTGAGGAGAGTGTACCTTCACTTTCCTTCTTCCTTCTCTCCCAGCTCCTACTCCTCTGCGTAGAAACACCATCTTGTATCTTTTTACTCAGGCGTTTTGAGTGGCTTTCGGCCTCAGCTTCATTCTCTTCCGCCTCTTTCTTGGATCACTTCCAAATGGCTTCTGCTTTTCCACATCAATGAAACTGCTATTACTAGGGTTCTGACAACCCTCTTTGAACACGTGAACTGGTGGTGAAATACAGCCTCTGCAGAAGTCTTCACCACTAAAATATCAGATGCCTTGCTGAGAGGAATAAAAACTGGCCCACAGAAGTTTTCCTGTTTGCATCACAGCATTCTAGAGACCAATTGACTTTGGTATCTTGGACAGAAGGATAGGTGAGGGCCTGCTAAAGAGTGACATGGGGTCTTTAAGAAACGTATGTGAAAAAATTCCAAAGTGTGTCATGTTTGACTAACAGTCTGCTTCCCAAAAGGAGTCTCTTTGGAGAAACTAAGTAATAATTTTCAAACAACTATTCTCCTCCGTTGCGTAGCTGGAATCATCTAATTAAAACAAATCTCTTTATTTCAGTGTGAATTAATTTGGCTAAGACTCCAATCCTGAGTTAGTTTTTGTTTGTTTATTTTTCTCCTCCCTTAAATTCATATGTATGTACATATTTCACTCTGAGGCACCATCACCAAACAAGAAATGGAAGGCAACATGGCAGACAGAAGATTATCCGCGTCTGGAATGGCCAAAGTTAGCGGGGGCCTCATATTCCTGACATAAAAATAGGGAGTGTATCACCACATTCCTCGGGCTTAGTTTTTTTCCCAAAATGCTATGCATTTCAAAGTAGACTTTGTGCCCTTCTCCCTTTCCCCCATCACTTGATAGCAGTTGATGTGGATTCTGGAATCAGCCTGCCTAGATGTGAATCTCAGCTCAGACAGTTATTTTGAACTCGTGGGGAAAACATTTAATCTCTTCCTACTCAGTTTCCTCATGTATAGAGTGAAGATAGCAAAAATAGTACTGATCCCATAGGGTTGTTATTAGGCACAAATAATTTGGGTAAAGCAGTTAAAACAGTGGCCAAAGCAATGATATATTCTTTTTTTAAAAAACAACCAAACCTATAAATATATGTTGGAAATGCTTTTAAAAGTTTTACATTTTGTTAGATACTGTTCTTTGAAATGGGGAAGTTTATTTGATTTCTAGAATTATATTGTGGGTTTATGTCATTTAAAACTGACTTTTAAGTATAAGAATAAAAGACTTGTTTTCCTTTTTTAAAAGTTAAAATGATGTTTCATTTTGATTGCAAATAAATTCATGCTTTATTAAAAAAAAAGAAATAAATGTATGTGAGTTTCTGCTGAGAGTTCAAAAGAGAACAGCAATCCCTATCAAAATAACACCAACGTTCTTCACAGAGCTAGAATAAATAATCCCGAAATTTGTATGGAACCAGAAAAGACCCCAAATAGCCAACGGACTCCTGAAAAAGAAAACCAAAGCTGGAGGCATCACAATTCCGGACTTCAGGATGTATTACAAAGCTGTAATCACCAAGACAGTATGGTACTGGCACAAAAACAGACACATAGATCAATGGAACAGAATAGAAAACCCAGAAATGGACCCACAAACATATGGCCGACTAATCTTTGACAAAGCAGGAAAGAATATCCAATGAAATAAAGATAGTCTCTTCAGCAAATGGTGTTGGGAAAACTGGACAGTGACATGCAGAAGAATGAACCTGGACCACTTTCTTATACCATACACAACAATAAACTCAAAATGGATGAAAGACCTAAACAAAACAGGAAGCCATCAGAATCCTAGAGGAGAAAACAGGCAACAACCTCTTTGACCTTCGTCACAGCAACTTCTTACTTGACATGTCTCTAGAGCCAAGGGAAACAAAAACAAAAATGAACTCTTGAGACCTCATCAAGATAAAAAGCTTCTGCTCAGGGAAGGAAATAAGCAGCAAAACTAAAAGGCAACTGACAGAATGGGAGAAGATATTTGCAAATGACAGATAAAGGATTTGTATTCAAAATCTATAAAGAACTTAGCAAAAACACACACCCCCCAAAAAAAACAAATAATCCAGTGAAGAAATGGGCAAAAGACATGAATAGACACTTTTCCAAAGAAGACATCCAGATGGCTAACAAACACATGAAAAAATTCTCAACACCACTGATCATCAGGGAAATACAGATCAAAACCACAATGAGATACTACCTCACCCCTGTCAGAATAGCTAAAATTAACAACTCAGGCAACAACAGATATTGGCAAGGATGCAGAGAAAGAGGAACCCTTTTGCACTGCTAGTGGGAATGCAAACCGGTGCAGCTACTCTGGAAAACAGTATGCAGTTTCCTCAAAAAATTAAAAATAGAATTACCTATGACCCAGCAATTGCAGTACTAGGTATATATCCAAAGGATACAGGCGTGCTGTTTTGAAGGGGTACATGCACCCTAATGTTTATAGCAGCATTATTGACAATAGCCAAAGTACGGAAAGAGCCCAGATGTCTATCGACTAATGAATGGATAAAGAAGTTGTGGTACACAATAGAATATTACTCAGCAATCAAAAGAATGAAATCTTGCCATTTACAACAACATGGATGGAACTAGAGGGTATTGTGCTAAGGGAAGTCAGTCAGTCAGAGATAGACAGATATATGACTTCACTCCTATGTGGAATTCAAGATACAAAACAGATGAACTTAGGGGAAGGGAAGCAAAAATAATGTAAAAACAGAGAGGGAGACGAACCACAAGAGACACTTAAATACAGAGAACACACTGAGGGTTGCTGTAGGGGTTGTGGGTGGGGGATGGGCTAAATGGGCAAGGGGCATTAAGGAAGACACTTGTTGGTATCATCACTGGGTGTTGTATGTAAGTGATAAATCACTAAATTCTATTCCTGAAATCATTATTACACTACATATCAACTTTGGATGTAAATTTAAAAATAAATAAATAGGTAAGTAAATATTTTTAAAAGAGAACAAATCACTCCATGTACCAAAGACTGGGCATCAGGCTAATCCAGATTTCAGCTCATGAGGCCGGGGCAGTTCCCACAGAGCTGCTAGCCTGATCTCCGCAGGAGGAGGACACTGAGGGAGAAGTTTAGTAGAAACTAGAGTAAATGCGAATGACCTTTTAAAGACAAATTAGTTATGGTGTTGTCATCTTTGTTTTTTTGTGTGTGTGTCGAAGGCAAACTGTTTCTCTAAACTTGCAAAGCCTCCCACCATATGCAAAGTAGTGGGGAGAAACGTATTGGATGGACTGGGGCTTCCAACCCTACAAGTGGAAATATTCTGCACCATTCAAAACTTCCCCAAGGTACGAAGCAGCTTAAATGTATTCTTCACTGTGTCCTGACGCCACTGCATTTATTAGCATTTATTGTCTAAATTGTAGAAAATTAATGTTTTGAAGTTCAGCGTTTGTGAAATATACACACGCAATTTGTAGGTAGTTATGTACGTAAAGCATGAACCATGCAGTCAAACATGATGGCTTTATTATGTTTAAGTGTCATATTGGTACAGACATGACCTGCTAGCCTGAAGATGATCCAAGATGGAGACGTGGGGCAAAAATGGGTTTAAAATTCTGACATTATTAAGGTGATAAGTTCTGTAAATCTTCAGGGATGTTTATTCATAATGTTTTTATATGGATTTACATAGATTCATAGATATGTAGGCCGAACTACATAAAGACAAATGCATTTTAGTAATTTTAATAATTCATTTGAATTGCTACATATTTGTTAGAAATAATTTTACTACAGTCTCTGGGAGGAAAATAATTATGATTAAAATCTGTATCCTTTTAGTTATTTCCTGGACAGGTAGTGATAAAAATGAAGTTCAGTGTAAGGTTTTTATCAGTGTACATCAACCAGGTAATAATTTTAAATGCTCCTTGGAGTTGGGTTCCACACTGTTTCAACAGTTACAAAAATATCTCAAAGAAAATTATATATTCTCGTTTTCCCTTTGAAACTGGTGATAAAGTATCATGCACATTAAAAGCTGGATACGTTCAATTTCTTCCTTTCTGCAAAAGGTAGGGAAAACGTAGAACACACTTATATTATTTTCAGAACATATGTTCAGTGGTGATCTCAACGCACTTTGAAGTCCATGAGAACGCTTTACCCGAGCAGGCTGAGGCGGAGGAAGTGGAAAGGTCTGAGGCCGTCAGCACTGCTGTGCAGTGGGTCAACAAAACCATCACGGAGGAGCTTCGGGGCATAGCCCCCTCCAACCAGGCCGAGGTGGACCAGGTGCTCAGGTAAATCTTCCACTTGCAAATGGAAGCATCCAGTACAAATGCATCTCTTTTCTTTTTCTTTCACCCGCCAATGATATGGGTCTGTTGTATCTGGAGGGTACAGTCAGCAAGTTGATTAAAAGGCATATGCTAAAGCAGCGAAATGCAGCATAAAATACCATTTTTCTTCTGAAAACCTTGTTTTTAAAGTTTTCCTGTGGGAGGCCACGTAAGGCCTTTCAGTCTCTTTCCATGCAAAGGATTCAGGATAAGTTTCAGTAGAACGTTTCTCAGGAAAAGCACGAAGAATCCAGATGATGTCCTG
Source organism: Panthera uncia (assembly GCF_023721935.1). Lineage (NCBI taxonomy): Eukaryota > Metazoa > Chordata > Mammalia > Carnivora > Felidae > Panthera > Panthera uncia. Next base: position 71,190,870 of record NC_064818.1, read on the forward strand.
TCCGTCCCCCTGTCTCATACGCCATCTTTGAGTGTCTCCTACCCTTTCACGTAGTCACAGTGGGTGATGCTTAGAGTCTGCCCCTCAGCCACAGACAAGTCCTCCATGCTTGTCCATAGGTGGACTCTAACATGCGAAAACCAAGGAAGGGTCTGCTGGGGCTGTGTAAGTATTGTCCAACACCCAACTGAGGAAGGGTTAGCGTCACTCTTCCTTTTGGGGAGGTCCGGTGCCGCAAGCCTCTTGGCCCAACAAAGGTCAACCGGATTCTGTCTCTCTCTATATATACTTCACCGCTTGCTTACTTCTACATAATATCACGTTTTAGTTTGCTTCAGAGTTGGATCATAACCTTTGTAAAAAAAAATTTTTTTAATGGTTTTTTGGTTTTCTGTTTGTTTTTTTTTCCCTCATCTGCTGAGATCATATTCCTCATTTTCTTTCCCAGTGTAGTTTTTCTCATGCCTTCTATTCTATTCCGTTTCTTTTCTCCTGGAATTTTTCTCCCCCCAAACCTCCCATCTGGACTGGTTCCTCTCTATCTGCTAACAGAGATGCCATAGGACATCCCTTTATTTTCCCCCTACTTTCTCAATCCTGTATCTTCTTCTTTCTCGACTTGTGGGATGGAAAGTTTTGGAGTTCGTACGTGTGCGGAAATGCCAGCACTTTGCCCTGATGGCTGACAGTTTACCTGAGTATAGATCCCATTTAAAAGCAATTTCTCTCAGCACTTTGAAGGCTCTGTCCCACCAACATCTGGATCATTAATAAGTGGAATGTAATTCTAATTCCCATGTCTTTGTTCTTCGTTGGCTTTTTTCTTTTTCTATGGAAGCTTTGAGCCTCTTCTTATTCTGGGGAAGCTGAACTTTTATAGAGGTGAACCTAAAGGGGCCTTCCCCGAGTTTTTTTTTTTTTTTTTTGAACTGTTCACCTTAAGTTCTCCTCCCCACCAGAAAAAGAAAATGAAGTCCTGCCCATTATGCTATATATTTCACTGTCTATTCTTGACTCAATTTTCTTTTGATGGTCATTTACTCAAAAAGAAAATCCAGTGGCCCTTAATCAAATTAGATCTTCAATTTTTACCTTAAATATACAAACGTCTGGGCTCATATAATTTGTTTAATGTTTATTTACTTTTTGAGAGAGTGAGAGATAGAGTGCGAGTGGGGGAGGGGCAGAGAGAGAGGCAGACGCAGAATCGGAAGCAGGCTCCAGGCTCCGAGCTGTCAGCACAGAGCCCGATGCGGGGCTCGAACTCACCAACGGTGAGATGGTGACCCGAGCCGAAGCTGGACTCTCAACCGACTGAGCCACCCAGGCACCCCTCAAATAATTTTTAAAACGAACACATACAACCTGCAAACATTTATTTCCAAACATTTATGTATTACCTTCCAAAAGTAATCTCAGCTCCTCTACACAGTTTTGTTACAACACCATCGTTTGGGGGCCTTGCAAAGTGAAGCTGTGATCTGCTTTTAAGTGGCTAAAAAGCAGAGCTAATTATTGACACGCATTGAATGGAGGTCAGGTCAGCACCAAAACACGGCCCAAATTACGAGCGGTCTTCGTTGTAAAGCCATGTTTTCTTGCCATTAAGGACATTCTTTGAAAGTAAAGTACAAGAAGAGAAGGAGAGAAGACAGCTGGAAAAGGGCCTGGAAGACCAAACAATATCCATCCCTTCACCTCCACCTCCTCCACCCCCAGCAAGAAAAAAAGGACAAAGGCAAGGTCGGTGACTCCTGTTACAGAACCTTCCATAACCACTATGTGAGGAAGAAAGGCTGAAGTTTGGACTGCCTTTCCGATCAGAATCTGCTGCAGACCTAGGCCGGGCTCCCCACCAGGTACCATCCATCCTGCATGTGACTTCCTTGCTTGAAGCTATGATGTCGAGGATCTTAGGCGGTTTTACCCCACCCCACCCTCTGTTTTCTTTGTAAGGAAAAAATACTTCTTCCCCAGAGGTGAGCACTTACCAAAGGAAGCGTACCGGAGTGTGGCGATGCCGGATGGGGAAGAGAAAAGTGGTATGGGGGACCTTCAACTGCCCCGCAAAATATCCATTAGCTCATCAAAAAAGCCACTCCATATTTTAAAGATTAGCAATATCCTTTGATACGGATAACCAACATTTTCTCGGTCCTGTTAATAACATATAAAGAAAAATTGGGGGAGGGGGGTAAACTTTGCTATTTTAAGGCAAATAATCAAACTTATCATGGCCCTTTGTTCCGTGCTTTCCAACATATTGTGAACTTCAGCCCCTCCAGTGCTGCTGGTATTGTAAACAGAGTTTTATGTCTTTCCAACATGCTCCTTGAGGACATGAATCATGTCTCATTCAACTGAGCACCACCAGCGCCTAGCGTGAGGCAAACGCACAAACACCCAATAAATGTGGGTTTCCTTGAAGAAGAAAGCACCAGAACCAGGAGGGGATCAAAGAGGACACGGAGACATGGTTTCTTATTTCCTAGATTCAGATGCTGAGGCCCAGAGAGGGAAGGAGAGTCGCCCAAGGCAAAAGAATCCTATGAAACCAATCTCTTGGGACAGGGAGATAGCCACTGCTGAATTATAGGTAGAGATCAGCATTGGGTGTTTATTTGGCAGTTGCTGTTGACTGACAGAACATGGAACGTAAGAGAAGTAGGAGGGGACAGGAATTTGCTAAAGATTTACTATGTACTCTGCGCTTACATAGCTTTTTCCACTTATCTTACCTACCCGAGCCAGACCAGCAGCTGGGGGAAGGGCAGAAAGGGCCCTAGCGATTTACAACGGACGGCGTAGCACCTCATCAGGCTGGCTCACTGGGAACAAATGAGAGCAAAAGATGGGTGAGGGTGAGGGTCAGTGGCTGGGTTTGGATGCCACTTCTAAATAATGAGGTGTCTGTTTGGGATTGGCCAGAAAGGTAACCAGTTAGATACATGTGCATGGAGAGACATTCAACAAAAAGCTGGGTACCAAGGAGCTATGGCAGGTGTAGAAAACAAAGGACTTGGAATCCAAAGACTGTCCAGATCCTCTTTATTCACGTTCTATTAGATATTGGGCCAATCTTTTAACCTAAGCCCTAGTTTACTTATATGTGAATGTGGGCTAACAGTATCTACCCCATAAAATTGTTGAAGGAGTTAATATTGAATGTCTTAACATTTCTTAAGAGTGGCAAAATCCAGGGCTAAGGATTACTTGAACATCACACAAAAACTTCTTGGGGGTTGGGGTGGAGAGCATTTTCTGTCTAGCCTCGGTTTTCCCCCTTTCTTTATACTGGGCCTTCACATCTATAAGTAAAGCATTAAAAATAGATAGTTTTATCATAGTCAAACTTCCTACAAAGGAATCTTTTATCACTCTTTTTCCTTCTAGGGAGGACAGATACTCTTACAGAGAAGCCTATCTTGCCTCCAGAACCTGTTGAACCTGTCCTCAGTGGCAGCATGGCCATTGGGGCAGTGTCACTAGCTGTGGCCAAAACCAGTGCCATGCTGGACAATAACCCCCTCTACTTAAATATTGCATTACTGAGGCACCCTCAGGTTAGTATCTATTATGTGCCAAGGACTCACGAGTATCTCCATAGCAATGAACCATGTTTCTTGTTTCTCCTTGTTCTTCCCTATTTCAGGAGCAGCCGACAAAGCTAACTATACCTTTGCTAATGGTATCTCTGGTCAGCTGTGGGAAGTCATCGCCCGGGAAGTTGAATTTAATGAAAGAAGTGATTTGTATACCCCATCCTGGATTAACAGCTAAACAAGTACCTTATAGTATATCATACTGCTTTTTCTCAAAAAATATACTCCACCATCGATGAGTCTTTAGTGAGGGTCCCTAAGGTTTATGACACTGAAGGAGAGAGAATTAATTATAAAATGAGAAAAAAAAAATACTTTAGGAAATCAGGGACTTGGGAAGAAAGCAAGATGTCAAAAAAAAAAAGGGGGGGGTGGCACATTTAGGCCACCTTCAATTTCTGGTTCCTTTCAGCACTGACATGTGCCAGTGACTCCCCAAGAAGCCCCGGGTGAGTAACCTGGCAGGCCTTGATAGTGCTGGAAGGTTGTTATTTGGGGGAGTTGAGGCATCTTTATTTACTGGCCGATGCACTGTGGCAGCAGCGAGAGGAAGCTGGCATTTTCCTAGCAGCCAATTCTGTTCAGTAAGAGCTCCGGGGCCGAGCAGACTGCTTGGCACAAAAGAGAGGTTTGGTGCATGTTTACAGAATGAACGAATCCTAAGTTGCATCTTTCTACTTAGTCGTGTGCTAGCGTCTGTCTTGTTCTGCCATGGTCTGAATGAGCCAATACGCCTCTTTAAATCTTCGTGAAATATTCTACCAGTTAGGCACTGGGAGGAACAAATGTTCGTGTTCTATAGCAGATGTTTTCAGAAAAAACATGCAGGATGTTTCATCCTCTCTGGTAATACATTGAGTGATATTTTTTTATCCAAGCTAGTGAAAATCATTAAAAAAAAATCTCAAGATAATTTCTTCATGATAAAGAATTCTTTTTTATGAGAATAACCATTATCTCCCAATGTATTGATTGTGGAACACTAGGAATCCATCGCTGGCTCACCATCCATCAGATTGTGTTCAGATGCTGGCACCAGAATCTTCCCTGCAGTTAATATCTGTTGTGCTATTGGGTACCAGAGCAGTTGGCATGCCATTCTGTATTTGTCTTCGTATGCAGATCCCACAGTCATTAGACTGTGTCGACTTTTTAAGTGACAGTGGCTTTATACTAATTCAAACACTATCATGCAGAATCCCTGGGTGACCTGTGACACGTACTGCAAAAAGGTTGGTCAAGAGACTGAAAGAGAATGAGGTCCATTTGATCCAACCAACTGAACCTGTCAATTCTGAACAATGGAGAAAGGATTGTGAGAAGAATCTCGCTCATTTTCAACCAAATAAAAATTGAGGGCCGAAGATTCACATTTAATCTTCTGATTTGATAGACCATATCCAGTCTACTAACCAGGATACATTGTCAGGGACCCTACAAATATTCAGTTAGAAAGAGCCAGCGTGTGGTGTAAGTTTTTATATTTAAATTTTCTAGACTGCAGTTGTGGAAGATCATGATTATTCTATTTACAGGGTGTGGAGATGCTTCTGGAAATTCAGAAACATATTAACAAAACAATTGAAATGGTATGTAAAGAGGATCTATGGTATGGAATTGCTGACAATATATACAAATTATAGTTCATTACAGTTCATTAACTCAGTATTGTTGTTATTGATGTGTAAAACGTATTAATTTGCCTTGGGTTTCCCATAGGAGGCAAACTTCTACATTCCCTCACTGGCTGCGGATCCAGTTTCTAATGGCCTTCAACAGTCTCATCAGCTGGCTTTATGCTAAGATCACCCCTTAGCATTTGCAAAGAAAGGATTTGGCCCCTAGGATGTGCGAGGCAGTTTAGTGTAATGGTTAAGGCACAGACTCTTGTGTCTGCTTGGGATCCTGGTGTTGGGCAAACAGGAGCCTTTGGCCAGGCAGCCCTTGAGAGGGAAGCCACAGAAGCCAGACGATGACAGGCAACCATATATATGAGCCACTGGTCGTGCCTGTGTTTGTCTTGTTCACCAGTGTATGTCCCTGCCACGCACATCACTTTGCTTCCTGAGTGTGGTATTTTTACCAGGGGATAGAAAGTTCAGCTGACTCCATCGTGAAGAAAAGAAGTAGGATATCTGTATTTGCATATACTTGGGTGTGAACCATACTGATTCTTGACAAACATACCCCAATTTACAGAGCCTGTGAATGCTGGGTATTAAAAAGCATCCTTTAAAGGCTGAATCCTGGATCTAGAACACTGTCAACACCCTACATTGTGGGTATTGAAAGTCACCAATTATCTTTGGAAAGTATCTTTTAATCTCAGATGACATTACACATACCAGATTCATCAGATTTAATGACCTTTGGCTGTTTCCAAAAGTCAAGTCCACCCTGCAGGACAAAGGGTTTGTACCTTAACAACATTCAAACCAATCTAAAAGCAAATCCCACAGTGGTGTTTCTCCTTAAGGGCAAGGAGGGGACTTCGTATGAGAGAATAATAACTTATTTACCTGAGTAGAAATACACGGATATGTTATCCACATACCCCATCTATAATGATTGGAGGTACAACGTAAAGTCGAACAAAAGGGAACATGCACTTGAATTCAAAAAACGGTTTGGAGATTATCAAAATAGGGAGGGGCTGGTAAGGTCCCTGTGTGTGTGTGTGTGTGTGTGTGTGTGTGTGTGAGCGCACACATGTGTGATTCACAGTGCGACAGGGCCCAGAACAGTGGACGGGCCACAAGACCTAATAATTGCAAGTGACTTATCTTCATCTTCTGTCCTACAGCCGCCTCCTCCAAAAACAGAGACCAAAAAAGGGCATAATGGAAACAAAAGAAGTCAAGTAAGTTTATGTATTTCCTTCAGTATGACACAATTCATTTATATCCTCTCTGCCCGTGTTCCTCTCCCAGTCACTGAGCTCCAAGACCAGGGCTGACACAAATCGAAACAACACAGTGCTCCTCCTCCAAGAGCGAGAAACTGGCAGAGCACAGGGCTGGGAGATCTTTCCATCCTCCCTCTCTGGCCACAGGCTGTGGGCCAGCAGTTGTCTGTCCAGCCGACATCTCAGAGGGCATGGAGAATCATTTATAAGTAACAGGATTGTATTTGGAACCTGATAGGTGAAATGCTGGGGAAGGGGAATTTCTGCTAAGTAGCCAAAAAGCACATGGGAAAGGTCTTCGATCTTCATCTTACCCCTATCAAGTGAGAGAGAAACAAAAGGCACAAAAAGAGAGCCATCTCTTTCATCGCGTCCCGCAAAGTCACCAAAGCACCATATCCAGAACCATGACGGGAGCTCAGATTTTGTCGACGGCGTCAGACAAACAGTTCTTGTCAAGATTGGCCAGGATGGCTGCAAGAGCCTCGGGAAACCATCTGACCTTGATCAGTCAGTGACTCTGGTGATTGTGGGTGCTCTGACAGACACATCTGCTCCATGCCTAACCTTTCGACCATATAGTTAGAATAACCAATAAGAACCCCGGAGATAATGCAAATGGTCCTAGTTGCTCACCCGGCCTAGTAAAGATGGAAAATTAAATCCCTCTTCAAAATTGGGAGAGAGAAGAGAAATGTATGGAAAAATACACCAGAAAGTAAAGTACTTGACAGTTGCATCTGTCGGGATGAACACAACACTCTAAAGTTGGACCTTGTAAGAGCGCTTAGGCGATGATGAACAAGCCACCCCGTATCGACGCTGTTTCCCTCATGCCAGCAGGTTGTCCTCTGTGTTCCGAGAAGCTCAGACCAAGATCGGTCCTCCTGTGATCAGCTTTGCTACTTTCTATTTCTGTTAGAAAAAGCTTAATTGCTCGATTCTAGAGAGGCAGCCATACCAGTGGAGGCATGAACTCTGGAGCTAAACTTCCCGGATTAAAATCTGTTCCAAGTTACTTAGCTCTCTATAAAATGGGATAATAATAGTACTTGCTTCATAGGTTAACGTAAGGAGTAAATGTATTTATGTAAAGCATTTAGAATGGTAGCTGGCATTTAATAAGTGATAAACTCTAAATAAGTCATACTTTTGTAGTTTAGAAGACTCCAACAAAACTCCTCAGTTGATATACAGAAATTTCCCCAACTATTCCTTTGCCAAATAAAAGGCTCCTCTCGCTGACATTAAAAACGTTGGATGGTTCTTATAATTGACTAGTGTTATCATCAGAGAAATGGGATAGTTACACCTAGGTTCGTGCACACACTTGGGTTTGCTCTTGAGTTTGGCATGCACATGCACGCACACACACACACACACACACACACACCCTTCAGAATTACTGATTCTGCTTCAACTATGTTATAATTGGATAGTGGCAATTTATGATGAGGCATATCAGGGCTGACCTTGCAATAGAAACTCATGGCTTTCCCTGGGCTGCTTCAGGTCCCAAACATTCTTCCATCCTCAGCAACGCATTTTAGCAGAGTTCTTCACTCCTTTTTCTCATAAAACGTTTCCTGAAGGAGGGTTCCAGCTTTAATACTTATATTCTTCCAAAGGAAGACAGAACACAGGAAAGAGCGCGTTTGGAAGTAGATGGAGAAGGACAGAGTTAGGGACAGGGTGGACAGACGTTTACAGAGACCAGGTGGAAATTCACTACCTTGGTGGTTGCAGCTCAGGTCGGCCCACGTACAGTGAAAGAGCTGATAGAAGAGATGACACAGGCAGACCAAAGAGACAAGTGTATTCCTGGGTCCGACTTGAAACCTTGGGCTAAGGAAATTATTCCAGATACTTTGGGCAGTCGTACACTGGAAGGTCATGCAGAGATGAGAGGAACCTGGATGTGCCGTTAGTGGAGACACAGAGACATATCTAGGGGGCTGTACCTGGTTATAAACAATGCCTAGTTTATAACCAGGAAGCTCCAAGAATCTTACTGCGCTCAATTTACACGCATCATTTGGTTTGGTTACAGCAGCCCATCACCGGCAAGATGTCCCATCTTGGCTGTTTAACCATTAATTACGACACCATAGAGCAGCCGCTGCTCCTCATCGAAGGCATCTGTGCAAACCTGGGGCTGGACCTGGGGACCAATCTGCACCTAGCCATCAACTGTGCTGCACACGAGCTGATAGATTATGTAAGTTTCTGCTCCAGAACACTTAACTTTTTGTTGGGTCCTAGTATTTTTAAATTAGAACTCAAAACGAGTGTTTCTGAACATTTTCCAAACAGATTCTGTTGTTTTTATTAATATCGTGTGAGGGGACAAACATAAATGCCCACCTGAGAAAGCCAAGTTAGCTAATGACCAGAGAATACCATAACCATATGATTAAAAACATTTTTTAATGTTTATTTATTTTTGAGAGAGAGACACAGAGAGAGAGACAGAGAAAGAGACAGAGTGAGCGGGGGAGGGGCAGAGACACACACACACACACACACACACACACACACACACAGAATGAGAAGCAGGCTCCAGGCTCTGAGCTGTCAGCACAGAGCCTGACTTGGGGCTTGAACTCATGAACCATGAGATCATGACCTGAGCCAAAACTGACCAAGCCACCTAGGCGCCCCTATGATCTTTAAAAATTAACAGAAAATGGCAAAATAATTACATATAGAAATCCTGTAACAAAAATTACTAACATGGTTGCTTACATTGCAATTATGAGAGCTGTTGAAAAATAATTTAACAAGCTGGCATGTCCTGCTGAGTTCACTCATTTCATTGGTAAGTGCTGAATTTGTCAAGCATGAAAAGTGAACCCATTGTTTAGCTGTGACTTGGTAAGCCCTTCTGGACAAGTGGTTCTCAGAATTTCTGCTGTGACTCACTTTATTTTGTTTATTTTGAAAGAGAGCAAGAGTGGAAGGGGGGACGAGAGAGAAGGAGAGAGAGAGAATCCCAAGCCGACTCCACACTGTCAGTGCAGAGCCCGATATGGGGCTTGAACTCATGAACCATGAGATCATGAACCTGAGCCAAAACCAAGAGTTGGACACTTAAGTGACTGAGCCACCCAGGTGCCCCTGTGACTCACTTTTTAAATATAAAAATATTTGCAAGTTATTGACATTTATGGAGAATGTATTTTTATCCAATTAAGCCCATCACAGTGTTACCCACAGCCTGGGTTAGGACAGAGCTTTAGTGACGAAGTTTCACCCAGAGACCACACCACGTGCAGGCAGTTATTTTAAAAAGAACAGAAAACAGGTTCACTTTTAAAAAGCTGCAGTCCTCGCTTTCTCGGGGTTAACACGCCTGCAGTTAATATTAAAACTTGGGAAACTGACATGTTAGGAATGCTGTTAAAAGTTGCCAGTCTGATACACGTACACATACTTCTGTTCTTCAAATACACAAATGCTGAGTCTGTGTTTTACAAAACGCCCAGCATGTTCACATACACGTGTGGTGATTTGGTAATTAATGTCAAATTCAGGGGAAATGACCAGAGAGAATTCTGCTTGAACTTGCAATTCTTGAAACGTCAAAGGAAAATTTGAACAGTGTATGAGAACCCTTAGTTTCAGCTGACTTCTAAGTCCTTTTTAGTTTTCTAAAGATGCTAAGTGCATGAAGGAATGTTTAATATAATTTCCTATTCTCCACATAATGATTGGTTCCTAGGCATACTATTACAAAAAATAATTGCATGTTTTCATCAGCAATGTATACCAAGAACTATGAATATACTGACTAGTGCTAGCTAGAATGGGGATTTTTTGCTTATATTCAGTAAAATGTATTAGCTTGATAGCAGATAATTCTTACAATGTTAGTTCAAAGTCATTAGCTTTTCTGGGGCTTCTGGGTGGCCCAGTCAGTTGAGTGTCCGACTCTTGGTTTTGTCTCATGGTTCATGGGTTCAAGCCCCTTGTTGGGCTCTGTGCTGACAGTGTGGAGCCTGCTTGGGATTTTCTCTCTCTCCCTCTCTCCCTGCCCCTCCCCAACTCACATGCGTGTGCATGCATGCTCTTGTACTTCTCTCTTTCAAAATAAATGAAAATAAACTTTTTAAAAAGTCCTTAACTTTTCTTTACTGACAAGATAGGATTTTTTTTAACGCTTTGCAGTAAAGAACTAAAAGTTCTTGCTGCTTTTTAATCTGAAAAAAAGAATAAAATCCTGGCAGTTAGGGACTTCTAATTCCAGTGGAATCCCTGCCATTAGCAGCAGTAACAAGAGAGCGTTAGCAAACCAAAATGCCATTCTGTTCCATTCTGCCTCCTCCCCAGTACCTAGATACGCCCCAGGTGCCGTCCCTCGACACAGACCTGGAAGTCAGTGCGATGTTTTGCAGAGAGATTACACTAGAGCCTTAAGCCCTGTTTCCTCGATGACTCAGGGGCTTTCCGGACTTCAAATGAGTGGGGTTGAACTGGAACTCTACTTTCAAGACCGCAGGGTTCCTGCCGGAACTTGCTGCTACCTGAAAAGGAGATGCCTTCACACGGGTCACTTGACTTTTCATAGTGGCTGTTAGTATCTCAGAATCTCTCTGCTTTCAAATGTTAGGATATCCACAGTAGAGGAAACAAGCTAGTCGTTTACTGTGAGTGGAAAGACGGCGGGTTCTGGCGAGTGGGGCCCCTGTGCAGTGCTGTCCCGTTTTACAAATTTGTGTCCTCGCCCATCTGTGCAAGCAGCCAGGCAGCGAGCGAGCACCACGTCACAAACCCAAGCAAGAAATGATTCCTCTCCTTCTGTGTACTTGGTCTTTTGCGCGCCAGGCTTCATCTGAAGTCAGTGGTTAGACCCCCGCAGGGCACGAAGGGGAACAGTGACTCGATTTCCCCAGGCTAATATTTAACAGACATTTAAGGCGCATAGGTTTCTAATGGGCATACAGCCTGAAAAGAACGTTCACAACCTTTTATGTGCGATGAGTAAATGCGAATGGGAATCCCACCTTTCACGCTGGAGGAATTCACCATTTATCCCGTGCTTTGTTATCGTCCGAACACTTCTCAGAGCAGAGGGAAGTACGAAGTGATGACGGGAACGTACAAAAACGCGGCCGAGATGGCGGACCTGTACGGGGATCTGATCAGCCGGTTCCCTTCAATTATCGCCTTGATCGATCCTTTCAGGAAGGAGGTAACGGGATCCGCCTCGAATGTTATACCCACACAGAGCAAACTCATTCTTTTGGATTGGTCATTCGAAATACTGCAGTCTGGGCTGGGGCTGAGTTGTTTCAGCATATAGGAGGAAAGGCAGGCACCGAGCAAACGCATAGCAGAAACACAGTTACATAGGAGTGTTCCTCTCTGCAGCGGGGAACAAGCTAGCCCCGAGCACTTCAGGGTACCGTGTATTTACGAGCAACCTAAGCCAGGCCGGGAGAGCCGCTGTGCTAGCCGCTGCTTCAGCAAGTTCATCACACGCCCCTGTGAAGTGCTCCCGGCAACAGGACGCGGGCTAGGTCAAACGCTCGTAACCGAGATCCACTCGCCACACGATGCACGAAAGTCACAAAGCTGTACTTTTTTTTTCTTTTTAAATATTTGAGAGAGAGAGAGCCCGAGCGAGCGAGCGAGCGAGCCAGCGTGAGCGGCAGAGGGCCAGAGAGAGAGGGAGAGACAGAATCCCAAGCAGGCTCCACGCTGTCAGCATAGAGCTTGACCCGGGGCTCGATCTCACGAACCGTGAGATCATGACCTGAGCCGAAATCGAGTCGGATGCTCAACCGACTGAGCCACCCAGGCGCCCCACGAAGCCGTATTTTTCGTAAGGTTTCAGATAGTGGGGTTTGGGGATCCGTGCCAGCAATTGCACCTGACAAGGGTGGTCCATGTAGCACAGAAGGCCTTTGCTCTCCCTAACGCTCCCAAACTCCAAGACTTCATGGTACGAACTGAAGAACCATTAGATATGCTGAACAGATACCCTCTCTGAGATAATGCATGATTTAAATTTGGGGAGTGAGGATGGTTGCTGCCTCTCACTTGGTGGCCCAGTGCCTCTGTCAGCCATCACTCCTGTCACCGCCTGTGCCTCATCCCGGCACTGGCGGAGCCCCGACTTCCACAGCTTGTCCCGGGGCTCTGGCCTCAGCCGGTTTTAATGTGACAAACTGCCCCTGTGTCGTGTGTTCTCGTGGGACAGGCTGGAATCTGGTACCGCGGCTTAGAGGATTTTGTATATCATCCGTTAAAAAATAATAAGCACTTCATTTCATGTGATGGTCTCACCAATAAAAAATAAGGGTGTTGACAATGAGAACCTAGGGCTCTTGCAGGGGCATTTCCTTCAGTTGTCCGTTCACCAGATAGAACAGTGAGATCTGGCCAAGCAGTCATTACTGGTGTCATGGATAAGACGGGGGGTAGGAGTAGCTTGCATTCGAAGGACTTCATTGTGGAGCATTTCATGTGCTAAACATTTTATTTGCTAGATCTATAAGCTCAAATTTAATTAATCACTTGAAGTTTTGTTCCATGAAGCTTATTAATTTGTGTGGCTGTGATTCAGGTATCATTCAGCCACTGCTGGTACAACAGAAAACTGTTTTGTGGCTCTCAGAAAGATCGATAACTTTGAATATGTGCCATAAGATTCCTGTTGTTTTGTGACTATGCTTAATGCAGTATAACTATCAATTCTTAAATATTTACCTAGGACTCTGAACAGTGGGACAGCATCTATAATGCTCTTGGTTCCAGATGTTACATAATTGCAGGAACTACATCCAAAAGCATTTCTAAACTTCTAGAGAATGGTAACATCAGCATCCCCAAATCCAGTGGGCTGATCATCAAACACACCAATCAAACTACGATGTCTGACTTGGTGCAAATAACCAATCTTCTTGACAGTGAGTAAAAATATAGATCTAACAGGCTCATAATGAACTGAACTTGGTTGTAAAAGGAGCCAAAAATAATACAGTTTATCAGTTAATAAAAAGCATGGCATTCATCTTGGAAGGAAAACAAATTTCCAACCATCTGCGAGAGCTTTGATGCTGGAAGACGAAATGCAGCTAGCTTACTGAGTCACTTCAGTGTTCCGACAACAGCCCCAGTCCAGAAGGTTGACCCCTTTATCGAGGGCTACCACACAGGGGTGGCTAAGGACAATGCCTTATCAGCTTCATACCGCACTACAGTCATCCCACTTGTCCATGCTGATTTTTTTATTTTTGAGAGAGAGAGAGTGGGTGCTTGTGTGTGAGCAAGGGCGAGGAAGAGGGAGAGAGAATCTTAAGCAGGCTTCGTGCCCAGCAAGGACCCCAAAGCGGGGCTCGATCTCACAACTGTGAGATCATGACCTGAGCCAAAATCAAGAGCTGGATGCTTACTGACTAAGCCACCCAGGTGCCCCCACACTGATGTTTTCAATTCCTCACAAGTTTCAAACTCTTTACCAACTTGAGGGCTTTGAACATGCTGTTCCTTCAGGTTAGAATGCTTTGCCCTGTATCATTTACTCAGCTAACAACTCCTGATCCTTTAGGTCTCCTTTCCTTAAAGGAAACCTTTTCAGATGTATGTACCTTTCCGGGCTTCCTCGCCCCTACCTGGTTGCTCTGAACCTTTCTCATAGCCTCCTATGCTTTCTCTATATCCTACTGGCCACAGTTACTTGTTCAGTTATTTAATGTCTAGTAGCCTCCATTAGACTGTAAACTCCCGTGAGTTCACAGGAGCCTCGTTCACTTACACACAGTGCCTGAAACATGAGTGGGTCTCAGGAACTAGGCAGAAGGCTGGAGCAGGACTCAGGGCCAGACTGGCAGCCAGGGTCCTGGGCTGGTGCCAGAGGAGGGAATGGAATGTGCGTAGTCCCTGTCCTGCAGAGGGCCCAGTCGAGGGCCCAGGCAGGGCTGTCCTGTAGGAGGTGGATGGGAGGCCCCAGCCCTGGCCTTTCCTCCAGGGCCTCCCTCTCAGCAGGCAATCACTTCAGATTGCCACTCTAGCTCCTGCCTCTAAAGCACAAACACTGTCTCTGGAGGAAGAATCCTGGCTCTTTGTAGACTGGCAAATTTCGAGGGGTTCTGAGATCCCCAAATGACTGATTAAGCACCAGCGACACTGTTCGTCTCATAAGTAAACATTCAGAACGACAGGTTCCTTTGAATAATATTCTACATGATAAACTGTGGAATCCAACGAGGCATATCATCTCCCCAAATGATGCCCTTTTACTTCCTGTAGATTTTGTCTCAGAGATGCACACTTTTCTACACTGAACATGGACAAGATGGAATCGTGTCCTACAGTTGTGGTCTTAGAAACGTGTCAACCTAATTTGAGCATTTCTCCCCTTTAGCGGTCATAAAGGTCCTACAACTTATGGTAGCTTAGATTTGTTGACAGGTGGCATTCATGTAGTATTTAGCATCTAAGATACCAGAAAGGCATAAACAGGTAAAACTAGGGTAACAAGTGGCACCTGGGTGGCTCAGTCATAAGCGTGTCACTCTGGATTTCAGCTCAGGTCATGATTTCACCTGAGATCAAGCCCAACATTGGGCTCCTTCTGTCCCTCCCTCTTCTCCCTTTGCCCCTCCCCCCTACATGTGCATTCTCTTTCTCAAAAAAACAAAAAACAACCAGGGTAATAAAAATACAATGCTTAGCTCAGAATTCTCTGCTGGTCAAATCATTGACTCTTCACAGGAAAGTTTTAAATCTCTAGCAATTTTTAAAAAAATCTTTATTTTTGAGTGAGAGAGAGGAACAGAGAAAGGGAGACAAAGCATCCGAAGCAGGCTCCAGACTCTGAGCTGTCAGCACAGAGCCTGATGTGGGGCTTGAACTCACTAACCCCGAGATCATGACCTGAGCCGAAGTCGGACGCTTAACCGACTGAGCCACCCAGGTGCCCCAAATCTCTAGCAAATTTTAAATTTTGGTTCCAGAGGCATGTATGTATATATGTATTATATATATATATATATATATATATACACACACACATACACATATACACACACATACATATATACATATATGTATATGTATATATGTATGTATATATATACATAGACTTATTGTTCCTATACCATCTAAACCTGAAAAGAGTTCCTCTCCTTACAGGTAAGAAGCACATCGCTGTCTTTGGAAGTACAGAAGGAGAGTCTTCTGATGACAGCCTTGTCGATTTGGTAAGTGCTAAAAGCTGGTCAATTGCAGAATTGCCAAAACACTGCTTTTATCTCGAATTGGTATTTCAGAGAAATGCAGTATTTGGCGGAGAAAGTCATGTAACCTTTTATGAAAGAGACTTGCTTCCTCCCAGACAGCTGCCTTTTGTAAAGAGCTAATCTTTGAACTTTTAAAAAGAAGAAAAATTGAAGTCCTGGGAAAATGATGAGCACACTAAAATGGCTGGGGTGTGCCCTTGCAATCTTACCGCCTAAAATGAAGTGGGAAAGGCCAGAATGTTCTTAGATAAAATCAGCACGCTCACATGACTAGTAAAGCATCTGATGTTTAGTCACGCTCTTTACCTTTTGCCGCTGTCCCTTTGTAAGCAGGCCGTGTTACCTACATGAAGATAAAATACTGAGTTGTGAGGAAAACCAGAACAGCACGCGGTGTCCGCTCCCTTTCTCCCTAAAGAACGGTTCGTATTTTAGCAACACGTGACTTCTCGTTTAAAATAAATTTTGTCCCCCACCCCCTTAGGCCATTGGACTCGGTGTCCGGTTTATCAAGTTGGGAGGTCTTTCTCGAGGCGAACGGGTGACTAAGTACAACCGCCTTTTTACTATAGAGGAAGAACTCGTCCAGAAGGGAGCACTGGGTACGTGCTGCTTTCTTGCTTTGTTTTCACTTCGCCATGAATAAGAGAACAAAGATTGGAAGAGGGGGAATGGGAGGCCCTCAGCAGGAGGGCAGGGGAATCCAAAGACTATAACTAAGTGCTGACAACACTGGGGTGGCATTTACCACAATGTGCATTGTTTTCTTAATGGATTATCTATTTACCTGAATGTTTAAAACTCTCGCCCTTCCTCTCCATGAATAAGCTGCATGGTGCTTTTCAATAGAATTAATTGATTGGAATCTCCAAGCCTACCTTTTGTTATGCTCCAAATTATGGTTAAGGTCTGGCTGCACAGCCCCTGAAAGTTAAAGGCAGATGTTTTCCTGATGAGTCTCAGAAACAACTCCTTTTACTTCAGACGAGTAGACAGCATGTTAAGTTTGTCATACGTTGGAAAGGCTACGGTCTCAAGAGAACCGAGGGAATTTATGAGGTAAATTATTTCTTTTTTATGAGGTAAACACCTCTGCAGATTTGCTTGGATAGGAGCACCTTGTAAGTACTGGCTACTTGGAGAGAAAACACCCCAGATACCATTTTTACCCTTCATGTTACTGGGATGGCCAGAAGTAGGCACATAGCATACAGACATATTTAAAGAGACCACGTTACCGTCTTTGTAATTCAAACAACAGAGACAGCGATGGAAACCATAATGATAAATTTGCTATGTTTAACATACGTAATGACCTTGAAACACACCCTAAGCTTCATAGAAAATAAAAACATGGGGCGCCTGGGTGGCTCAGTCGATTAAGCGTCCAACTTTGGCTCAGGTCATGCTCTCACGGTCCGTGAGTTCGAGCCCCGCGTCGGGCTGTGTGCTGACAGCTCAGAGCCTGGAGCCTGCTTCGGATTCTGTGTCTCCCTCTCTCTCTGACCCTCCCCTGCTCATGCTCTCTCTCTCAAAAATAAATAAAACATTTAAAAAAAATTTTTTTAAACATAATGGAGAGACTCTGAGGAGTGTAAGGGCAATCAGACATTAGTGTGTGTTGTTGGATGTGTAATATCGGGTTGGTTTTTCCAGATAGGCAAAATCATACTGCTCCTATATATGATTATTCCTACCTGGTTATTTTATGTCATCCTGCCTCTTAGAAGCCTCAGGTTCCAAAATGACCCACCACATTTCCAGCCAGACCTCCCCACAAGAGAAACAGCTGCTTCAGGGCATCAGAAAGGATCCTAGTGACCAGAGGCCCGGCCCAGCCCCTCCTCCCTCAGGGACAGTGCCAACCAAACATTCTGGAACAGATTAGCAGATTACAGACATGCCTCATTTTATTGCATTTGGCTTTACTGCACTTCTCAGATACTGCGGTTTTTTACAGAATGAAGGTTTGAGGCAACCCTGCCTCAAGCAAGTCTGTCCGCACCATTTTTTCCAACAGCATTTGCTCACTTCACATCTGTCAGGTTTTAGTAATTCTGGCAAAATTTCAAACTTTTTCATTATTATACTTCTTATGATGATCTGTGATCCCGTGATTGACTTTGAGAGCTCAGATGATGGTGAGCATTTTTTAGCAATATAGTATTTTTAATTAAGGTATGTACATATTTTTAATGTGTATTTATTTTTGAGAGAAGGAATTGAGTCAGGGGTGCAGAGAGAGAGGGCGACAGAGGATCCGAAGCGGGCTTCTGCGCTGACAGCAGTGAGCCCGATGAGGGGCTCGAACTCACAAGCCGTGAGATCATAACCTAAGATGAAGTCAGACACCCAACCGACTGAGCCACCCCAGTCGCCCCATACATTATTTTTTTTTAAACATAATGCTACTGCACTCTTAACCAACTATGTTATAAGCATAACTTTTATATGCACTGGAAAACCAAAAAACTCACTCGACTTGCTTTTTTGTGGTGGTCCAGGACCACACAGGCAGGATCTCTGAGGTGTGCCTGTGATGAGAATTCTTGTCATTGGCCTGTGGCCAGTACAGCACATTGACAGTAGTCAGTAAATGATAAGTAGTCAATAAATGACCAAAAACTGGAAAAACAAATGTCCCCACTAAGAGAATAAGTAGGAAGTCCTGTAGAAGCTCAACCCCTAACACAGTCACCGCCCGCATGGACTGGACTGGACTGAAGTCTGCAACTGTCTATGTTGAACAGTTAGCTGACAATGGTTTGTATTCATGTAGAGGACTGGTCTTTCCTCTAGTTCATCTTCTTCCTCTGGTCCTTTTCTGCCAAGCTTCTGCCCAAAGTCCACCATACGCCAAATGTTCCGGAAGGGTACCATACAAACTGAACAAGCATACCGCACAGCTAACATACAACCCAAGTCGGGCCCGGTTTTAAATGGTCCCAGGATGTTTTCTCACGGTGACGTGACCCCTCTGGGCGGTTCTGAAGATGACCTCCTTTACGTCACGTAACAAATAACGGCCAACTTGGCACCACTGAGTTAACTGTAACCTTTATTGCTCTTGTTGTTTAATAGGTTTCAACGAGGAACACACATTTTTTTCCTTGCATGAGGAAGCTGAAAAGGCCACCGTGGCTGGGGGGCCGCCTGAGCTCCTGGAGCCCATCTTCCCCACAGAAGTGATGGAGGGATCGGCCAAAGCATGAGCGTCTTCTGGATGGGGCCACGGACAACCCCGACTCATGGCCACTTGAGACCCGTACAGCTGAGGTGCATCTCTGTGTTGGGTTTGCTCAAAAACGTCCCTAACTCGCGTGCTCCGTTTGACTCTTTGGATTTCACTCTTTGGTAAAATCGGTACGTAGCCCTTCGGCCTGAAATCATACCTGTAAACTGCGTCTTCCAGCCACCCATTTCTGTGGGGATTCTGTTTGTGTACCAGCCCTCCTGTCCATGTGGGGGGCCACGACCCAGTAAAAGAGCCCAACGCTTTTGCTGTTGACTCCTCACTGAGTGCAGATTCTAATTGCGTGCCAGAAAGCACAGACGCGTTTTTGCAGTAGCCACAGCCTCACGCACAAGTATGAGGCCACAGTCTGTGTGACCCAGCTCCCTCTTCCCTCCTTACCGTTAATTCCCTTTTCCCTGATTCCCTCCCCCGAATTTTCGTCTTTATTATATTACTCATATGCTTGTGCGTGTCCTTAGATCCTCTTTGGAAAAAGAAATCAGTATAAATGGACAAAACACATTAAATGAATAAATAACCTTAAGGTTCCTAACTGCCCAATTATTTATACTACGGCATCTAACAAACAAGGGACTAAAAATGATATACAGGCTGACTGAAGTGCCCTTCGTATAAGCCAGCGTCGGGGCTATAGCGGAAAAGTACCAGAAACAAATTTATTCAAACACATACCTATAGATCTAATAGTGTCCTACTGCTTTATATATAATTTAGCTTCTGTTAAAAGTTACCATTTGCTTTCCTCTAAAGCTATGAAAATTGTTATGCACCGACCTGCGGGAGAGTTGGTGAAGTTTAGATTTCCGATGTATTCTGTATGTTTTTACTGAGCACGCTGAGAAGCTTCCCTTTTGAAGAGTACCCACGGGGAAACTTAAGGGCCTTATGGTAAAGCCAAGGGCTTACGCTCAAAGCAACGACTGAAAACTGGCTCAGCGGCGGGCTCGCTCAGAGCACGGGGCGGCGGTGGGAGAACCATGTCGCGATCTGTGGTTGCTCCTGCCTGTCCCGGTGCTCAGCAACACGTGATGGGGTATAATAACCTGGCAGGAAAATTCATTTTAAAGGCAGGCAGCCCACGACTGGCGTTCGACACAGCCTTCGCACGTAGCGACACGCACCTGAAATACGGGGGATCACCGGACAGCCTGCCCTGGACCATAACACAAGTTATAATTAAATGAATGGAACCAGAGCAAAAATATGTAAACTAAGTCAGTAACTAAATCAAATGAACCAAAGAGGTCATTTATTACCTCAACCGGGTTAGTGCTTTCATTTGCACACAGGCACACAGCCTGTTCACCTTTTCCTAACTTGAAGCCCAGGGCCGCCAATGGGGAGGAGCATTCGAATTTCTTCATGTAATGACCACTGCTTCTACTTACATTTTCTCTCTCTCTCCCCACATACACGTCACTATATCGTAGACATAAAACACACACTATACACACTATAGAAGTTATTATTTATAAAAGAGGTCAAAGAGACTAGTCCTGCGTCCATTGTGAATGAATGGGGTTGGGGAATGTTAGTGCCAGGAAGAAACTTCCAAACCGATCCAATCCTTTCAACGAGGGCTGCTTGAGGATCGTTCTCAGCTCCCGGATGGTGATGGACGGTGTCCCGTCTCCACAACTTACTGCCACATACGCTGAAGTTGTTCCAGGATAGAAGTCGTTAAACACACGTGGGAATATCATCCAGGGTTCTGTGACACAGACCATCATTTACCTGATGTACAATCTAAAGATGGTCTAGAAAGAGAATGGATGATCGTGTTTACCTGTCCTACTCCATTTTTCCAACAAACATGTTATTGTGCGTTAACAAAGAGGCCGAGGAAAGAGGAATTCCTGGTGAGTAACCCGAGCCACGTCACCCGTCCTTCTCGCTCGGGCAAAACAAGGCTGGCCGGGTACAGCCCTGCGGGGTCCTGCCAGTCAGTGTTTCCACGGGACCGCCCGGCTGCTGAGACCACGGTGCCGAGGACTTTGGGACCAGCCCAGGCACAAGAGGGTGTTAGAATTTTAACTACATTCTTCTTCTTTGGGGAAAGAAGGGAGACACCTTCTTTAATAGCAAGAGCACAAAGTATGTCTATCCCTTTGCCTCACGCGGGCAATAAAAACGCACCAGTACTAGTCCAAAACTGTAGCAGGTGAGACATAGTTCCTGTTCCAAAACAGAAGAAGAAATCATTTTTTAGAGAAAACAAAACTTTAAAGTTGGCAGTCCCTTCCAACTTTAAAATGGTACGAAGATCATCTGTTAATTTGCGGGTGTGTGCAAATGGCTAAGAATGACCTTGAAGACACAAACCCCAGTCTTCCTGTGTCCTCCTGTCCCGGACTAACAGCTTGTTGACAACGGCACCCCAGCAGGGACGAACCTCCTCACAACTGATGCAAAAGGGGCAATCCTGGAGGCAGAACAAGAGGAGTTAAATCCTACATCAAACTCCTCGAGATCAAATTAACTTTCAACGCTTTGTGATCGCGATGAAGGAAAGAAAGTGGCTCGGACAAGACAAGAACACTTGCAGAGCCCGGTTGCTAATCGATGTCTGGCCCGGGGAGCACATCTCACCAAACAGGTTACCTTCCTACCCTGGAAATGAGGGGGGTTGCGTAAGTGCGTCACCCCCTTGATGTGTGCGATGACTAGGGAATGACAAGTGTACGTGTCTTTATGTTCCTAAATGGGTGTGAAACACATGCCGGCAGCCTCATGACAGGTACAGGAAGGAGAGCACGAAGAAGCAGGGAGCAAAATTCCTCAAAGAAACCATTTTGCGGACGATTAAAAATCGCTGAAGTCATCCAACGCGTCTGCAATTTTCTTGCTCAAGAATGACAAGTTTGGGGACCTAACCCCAAAATCTCAATAACCACAACTGACCTTTAACGGGAAACTGTCAGTGCTTTTTAATAAGTGTGATGAGGAGACTTCAAATCACAGCATAACAGAACTTGTGTAAGTGTTAACGCAGTTTGTAGTCAGTGGATCATACAGAATAGTATTCAGTTAGGAACATTATAGCCGAAAAACATTACATTTGAATTCCCCGTGAGTAAACCAATAAGTAACTGGAAAATCATCACTGGAAGAACATGGAAACAGTCAAGCATAACAAACCTACAGAAGGAGAATTATCTCCAAATTCAGGAAGTACATTTATTTACCTGCCTACCCACCTCTTCAAGCCTATGCTTAGCACACGTGCAAAAATAAAATACAACTACTGCAATTATTACTATCATTTTCTTCTGCCCTTAGGTGAGAAACACCTGACAGCTACATGCTGAGCCGCGCTAACAAAACTAAACCTTTCACGTTCTTTAATAGTAAAATTACCATTACTGAATCATTGTCATAAAAAATGCATTCAAGTACCTTACCACTTATTTTAAATAAACACCAATTTTGAAACAATCGACTTTGAAAAACTGTATAAGTTTTTTTTTTTTTAAATCCCTGATTACATTTCTATTTATTCACCGTGGTAGACTGAAACATTGTATTTTTAGAGACTAACTACCACTTAATTTCTTAAAAAAAAACACGCACACACATACAACAAACCTGCATAATGTGGAACAGCAGTGAAGGAGGAAAATAGTGTGCTTGTCACTTATCTTGACTGTACATAAGAATCGCGATAAACCACGGCACTGGTGCCACGTTCGTACGTGAGAAAACAGTTAACTCCTAGCACGGAGCACACTGTTTACCAAGATAATACTCTATTAAATCCAAGGCTGGGACTTTCCCCTCCATTCTTCATTCAGGCCACCAGAGCATTCCCACTGACGTCCTTGGGAGGCTCTGAACACGGTGAAAATACACACGGATTTTCTGTTCCATAGCTGACAGTGTGTGCAAGGGGCACGGACTATGGGAGTACTGGCTTGGCACCTGCAGCTCCTGAATTTTATGCTTTACCTCGGGATAGGCTAGAAAGTGATCTGTATGCCACGTGCCTAACAATTCCATGCTACTGCAGTTTCTCTATCAAAAGAAGATCAGACCCCAAACAGAAGCTTCTTTGGGGACTTTTTAAATCCTCTTCAGTTGGTCAGTTCTGTTTCTCCATTTATCCATAGAGCCGCGAACTTTCAGTATTACGTCTGTTCGATGGTTTGCACGTTAGCTAAAAAGACAAACGTCTGAATTTTCTGTAACCTTCTAGAAGAAGTCACACTTAATACACTAATTGGAAAAACAAAAACAAAACAGCTTATCCCTATACAGAAAAATAAAACCTACATAGGATGTGTATTTTGCTAAACAACTTACTTATGTTTATAGGTAAATTAGTTACAAAAGTGACACCAGAATAGAACCTGTACCGTGAGTCCAGTGACAAGAACAGAATATCGGCAGCCCCCTTGCCAATACGCCGGAACTGATCACTACTCGGCGAAAAGGGCTGGTACACGAGTTGGCTTTCGCATCAGCAGTGAGAGCTGTCTGTGTGTCTCATTTTTTCCATGCTGTCTTCTTTGTATTCTGGTTTCATTTTGCCTTCGTCATCCTTGCGTGGAGTTGAATCTTTTTCGGGGAGCTGGTCTTTGGTTTGGGGTTCGTGTGTGGAAACAGGATCTAAAACTACAACAGGTCCAGCTTGTTGCTCTTTGCCAAAGCACTGGCTCCTGCATCCGGCGTTACTGGGAGGCCTAGAGGAAGAACATTTACACAAAACAAAACAAAACAAAAAAGCAGAGAGAGAGAAAATATTTGGCTTCCATATTCCTGGATTCAGACCAACCAAAAAAAAAAAAAAAAAAAAAAAACCAAATGCTCTAAGTCTAATTAGCATGCACAAAGTGGTCTTTGAGGTGCCAGCCATTAAAATAAAAAGGAGCTATTAGATGACATATTAGGAGCAGGAGGCCAGGAGAAAGAAGGCGGAAAAAGTCAGAGCAATTAACTACGGAAGTGTTAAAAAGCCAAATTCACCTACCTGCTTAATTACACACTCTTCTCAAGAAGTGCAAAGCTCTTGGGTGCCTGGCGCAGGCCGTCCCACTGCGCCTAGACTCCTGTCCCACCTTCTCTTAGCCAGAAGGAGCCAGTGACACCCCCCACCCCACCCATCCTGTTCCTGGGAACAACTAGCTGCAGATCAGCTCTGAGGAGACCACCCCGCTGAGCGAAGGAAGCCAACCCCATCCCGGATGGGCAGCTGAGAGACGTGCCTGCCGCTGCCATTAGTGACCAGAAGAAATCTGGCGAGACCTGGGGAGGGGCGAGGGAGGAACGAGGGCCGGTGGAAGAATCCAGAGAATAAGCTAAAATGCTAAGTGACCATCAACTTTTTCCCTAAAGGAGAATCCTGTTTCTGGCAAAATTTCTTAATGAATTTCAGAGGTCGCTTCTTTCCCCACAGAAGCTTCCTCTCTTCCCTTCTACTCTAAGGCACGAAGCTACTGCTTCTCAAGCTGCGTGAGTGACAATCTCCTTGTGAAAACAGGGACGTCCTCTGTGTCTTTTCCTGCCACATGTCAGGAAGGCGGGACGGGGGCTCTTCAGACTTCACTGGCCTTCGTGGCAAAGGCTACGATGTGAAGCTCAAACCAGCACACCCCTGTCCCGCCTCTGGTGAGTCCACTGCTCGACCAGCCCTTCACGGGAGTTGGTGCCACTAGGACTCCCTGAGCCCCGGAGCCATCCAGACACTCCCTTACCCCCTACGACTCCTCGCCGGTGGGACTCACCACAGTCACGATGCAATGAGTGCTGTGTAACGCGTCTGTCTCTTCAAGTAAGAGGGAGGCGTGCACGAAACAGGGACCCTCAGCTTTGCTCACCTCCACCCAGCACCTAGCGTGGGCCCACGGGCGGCACGAATAAACGAGTGAATACTAACGAGGTGTGAGAGGCTCAGAAGCCCACGCTCTGGCGTGGCCAGGTCTGGAGGTCTCTCTCACGCAAAAAAGCATCAGAACAAACGCCTGACTACTGAGAAAAGGCAGCCTGTCTGCTCCGGCCACAGGCACCACGACCTGAAACCCGACGACCGCGGTCTGCCCGCCTTCTGCCCAGTACTGTGAAATCTGTCCTGATGCTTGAAAACCGCTCCGTCTGGCCTTTCGGTTACACTGCATGACTTGGCCACCATCGACAGTGACTAACACACGACTCGGTCTTCTGTGGCAGTGGCGAGCGCACAGAGATGACCGGGAGACAGAGGAAAGCCGCGCCGCGGTGAGGACGGATCCCTTTGTTTTGGCCTCAGTTTGACAACACCCTTGTCATTAGAAAACGCCAGGACACCTTCCATCAACCTGGACCACAGATCCGCCTCTTAGGACATCTGCTGCTGTGCTTCGGGAATCAACAGGGGATACAGTCCCCCCAGCGGTACCCGGTTTGACCTTCTCTGACCCAGACAACGCCTGAAAGACTGTGTGCACTAGGCACGGTCACGGGAGCGAACCACTGCGCGAGACCTACGAGATTCACGACTGGAATGAGGCTTCAGGCAAGGGAGAGAGCGAGGCTGTCTGGGTAAGTCTGTGGCCTCTGCGTCCGACGCTGGACCTGAGGTCAGCGGTTCTGGCAGCTGAAAAGGAACATGGGTGAAAATTGACAAGAGACTGAGGACAAACCGCAGCTCTGTCTCTTTCGCAGTCTCCAAACCCCACGACGTAGACGACCTGCAGGAACCACACACGGACCTGGTCCAAAAGTTGGAAAAGCTGGAGGAGGAGCTGGGGGCCGCTGGGAAAACCGTGGGCCAGCTGCCACCACGTGCTAACTAGGGGACACTGCGCATGGACCGTGATGGCGTCTGCCCTCCGCGGACCTTCAGAGCCTTCAAAACAGAACAGAAATGACACCGGTGTCACTTCTGCCTTCTAAAGCTCACGCGAATTTGTCTTGTGGCCCACGCTAACCTGGAAACAAACGGGCACGGGAATCCTAGGAAATGAAGCTCCAGCCTGGCTCGGCTGTTATGGCCCAAAAGCCACAACAGTCCGCAGGCCGGTCACCGGTCTGGCTCTGCCATCTTGGGTCTGAGCCCACTGCTACGCGAGCCAGCCGGTCTGCTCGAGGCGTGAAGCTTCGCCTCCTCCTAAGTGAGCAGCTTCCGCCAACCCGTACTGACCTTCGGCACTTTCGGAGAACTACCGTGGATGTTTTCACGCCCGTGTGTGTCTGCAGGTGAAGGGGTGATGAACACACCCTAAAGAAAGCTTCTCACATCGGCTGGAGGTGAAAACTTCCAGGAAATGCTCTCAGGCTTCCACAAGAACAACAAGGGGATGTCGACTGAATCGAAAACTCAGAAACCTTGTGTGGTCGGGATGAAACTGGCCCGGAATTGTCTTAGTGCCTCAACTACAGATTGATTCATTATTAAGTCACCCGTAGGCTACAATGTGAGAACTCCGTTGGTTATCAGCGTGGGCAGTTTCTCTGAATGTACGCACTGAGAGTCAGAGTAACTGATTTCTCACGGATAATGACCACTGACTTGGAATCCCAATGGGTTGAGGCCAAAAGGGGCTACGGCAGGCAATCATCGAGTCCAACTGGTCCTTTAACAGATGAGAACAATGAGTGTTGGAGGAGAGAACCTGGCCTACAATCAATGGTTCATCAACGGCCAAGAACCAGGAGCTCTCTCTCCTTTCCCGCTTCTTCCACGGTGCCATGCTGCTTACCAAAGGTGTCTTCTCTCAGAAACTGGACAGTAAGGCCACAGGCTAATTTTGGCACGTTTACTGATCTCTTTCTCTCTGAATCCCTGTTTTCAGATGCCTCTTTCCGAGCCCATCCCTTCAAACTATCCTTTGCCTCCTTTCCCTTTGTGACTGGTACCTCCTCCGGGTTTGACACATTAGGTCTATTCCAGGTTCCCAAGGGGCGCTTCCCAGGACCCCTTCTGGAACGAGGGACCTTCTGCTGCAGCCTCATTGTGGCTCCATCCCCATCATGGGAAGGGCCAGAGTGTCATCAGTGACCGTGCCAAGAAACCAGGCTCTTGCTCTAGGCGGCCACAATGGCAAGTTCTAGCAAGTCAAAGCTCCTCCCCTAAGATAGGGGCATCTGGGTGGCTCAGTCAGTTAAGCCTCTGACTCTGGATTTGGGTTCAGGTCATGATCTCACGGTCATGAGCTCAAGCTCCACGTGGAGCTCCGTGTTGGGCGTGGAACCTGCTTGGGGTTCTCTCTCTGTCTCTCTCTGTCCCTCTCACAGGCACATGCACACACACTCACGCGCTCTCTCAAAATAATAAACGTTAAAAAAAAAAAAAAAGCTTCTCCCCGAAGGGAAAGGCTCAAGGGCTCAAAGGCAACAATCCGATAGGAATTGCAGTATACTATTATTCTGCTCACTTTGTCTGCTTTAATTCTTCATCCAAGGGCAAGGACCGCAAAAAAGGAATTAAAACTAAGTACTCATGAAAAGTATGGCAGCCTTTCTCCTGTGGGCTACAAAATCGCCAAATGTAAAACTTACATTTTCTGGGTGCTATAAAGTAGGACTAAAATCCTGTGGCGTTCAGGCTGAAAGGCATCGCTGACGTGAACTAGTCCAACCTTTTCATTTGTTCGACGAGGACACCAAAGAATAGTACGTTAAATGATTTGTTCGAGGGCGCGTAACTTGTTCCTAGCAGACACAGGATTAAAATCCTAGAATCTGGATTTCCCGGCCAGTATTCTTTTTCTTACCGTGACATACTGGTAGTCATTTATGATCCATTCAAAATATTTTCACGGGTCATTTTAGATGGTTTGCTCAAGAGCTATTTCAAGACAAAAAGAAAAACTGAAAAGCAAAATAAAAGCTCAGAGACAATGTAGCAATCTGTGCCGCTCCACGGAGCCGATGCCGGAGTGCACACAGCTCGGGTGCCCTTTTAGAAAGCAGCTACTGTTCCCCAGCTACAAGAGAGCCAGAATGTGGGGCCCGGGCGTGTGGGGGCCACTTGCTAGTCAGAGGAAAAGACCTGACTCCAAACCACACTGGTACCACAAAAACCTGAACGACTGTAAACAGCGTTGCCAAAACTGAACTTTCATAAAGGGACTCGGTGATTTCTCAGACTGTGTTACAAGAGACAAAGGAACAGCATTCTAATTTTCAAAAAGCACATCATTGTTTGCATTCAATGAAATTCCTTTCAAAAATCAACTTTCCACGTTCCAATTATATTCAACAACATTCTAGCTAACATTTCGGCTGCAATTCAAATTAACTAATGCCCCAAAGAGCCCTAATAGATGTGGTTCTGAGCTCAATTGAATACAATCAAAGCTCACGAAATGAAGGGGGAAATGCTTATTTCATGCAAATTCTGCATATCACTCAAGCTTAATTTTACTGATAATATAAAGGTGGGACATTTTGAACATTACAGTGAATGAAACTTTTAAGCGGTGAGAGTTATTTTATAAAATGCTACCTCTGAAAAGCTGATTGCCAAACAGTATAAAAATGGTTGGAGGCATAAATGCCAAGTTCATTTCTATTTCACTTCGGAGGTAACTATCTTTCAAATCGCAACAGCTGGACTATTTAACACAATCTGGTGAATCAAAGTCTAGTTCTTCTCTGGTCTCCCGGTGGGACGTCTGCATTAGTCCGTGGCAGCCGTCCAAAAAATGACGCACAGCCGGACGGTCTGAACGCTGCTGCATTTACAATGAAAATGAATAAAGCTGCAATCGTATTTACCACCTCCAAGGACAGAAGACGGAAAGATTTAAATTTGTCTTTATAAAGTAGTTTCCTGGGAAAACTCCAAAGAGGAAGTCTGCTTTCTATTTTCCCGTGTGTAAAAATAAGAAGTCTCACTTCGTTTCCGGAGCCCTTTATACAGTTACTACAACAGTGAGCGGGAGCGGCTTTACAGGAGAGGTGGTTTTTAGTGTTTCTCTCAGATACCCTATTTGTTGGGGAATTTTAACACGCTTGTCCCAAATCTCCCCAAACGGTTTCAAACAGAAGGTGAGGCTGTCTGTCATTAGTACCAGTTTGAACACTTTCAACTGTAATGAAGGTAGAACAAAGCTGAATTCTTTCAGCTTTGTGTACTTTTCGAAACTCCATTTAGGCTCAAAGAATAGTTTTTCGATTTGGGTCGCCTGCTACCTGATGCAAAAGTAGATATAATTTTAAATTCTGAAAACAAAATTGATAAACAACGAAACAGCACCTTGGGTTTGAAAAGCTGACATCAGCTTCTGGATTGCTGATTTGCCCTAACCATCAACCAGAATTCCTTCTTACAGCAGAAGTAACAATGGCTGCCTGGGCAAAGACGTCCTTGTCCACACGGAGCCGTATTTTCTTCAGTGGAGTAAAGGCAGCACAGGCACATGGGGGCTCGGGTTCCATCCCAGACCGTGGGGCGCGCTACGAAGTCCTGGCCCGCTTCTTTTAATCCTAACGTGGGCTGGACCGTGGACATTCACAGATCCCGAAATGCCCTGGGCCCAGGGAGGCTCAGGAAACTGGGCCATTCTCACCAGCAAAATCAACACTGAGAAAGCATGAACCCAACATTGATTTCAGCTCAGGCAAAGATCCTGAAATGCGTGTGCTACTCTTTTGGGCTACTTTTTGAGCTTTTCGTAATTTTCCACAACTCTAAGTCACCATGAACAATCCATTTTTGATCCCAGCTATTAACAGGGAATGTTATTTAAAAGAAGTATCTTATTTAAGGAACATAAAGTCTTCTATAAAATTCACCACATATACCACTGGCTCCTCAAAAAAGCCAGCTGCATAAAATGCTTGCATTTTTCTAGGGGTGCAGAACAATATTTTTAATTTTTCAAATACTTTTCCTTAAATTTACCAAGTTATATACGTTGAACTCTCTTTTAAGATGGGAAGTCACAGTGCTACTTTTCATAGTTCTGTGACAAGGTATATTTCAAAGGAAATGTGTTTATCAGGTTTTAGAAGTTAAGTCAATGTATTCTTAGGTCTGAAATTGCATTTAACTTTTAGCTGGCTACTTCTGTTTGAAGAAATCAAATACCACCCCTCCTCCACTGCCATCCATAAATAAAAGGAAACACAAAGGCTGCAGAGACTACTGAAAGATACTTAAAAAAAAAAAAAAAATGCAAAGCACCAAAGGCAATTTGGTTCTCTATGCAGAAATGATACATTTTATGCAAAGTCTCTTAAAATCACAGGTGTTTGCAACTGGAGGCAAATGTTAGGAGGCAATTAATTCTCTGGGAGAACTGAGAAGGGCTCAGGGGCATTTTAAGAGTCATGCTGAGATTTTACTGGACAGAATTTTAAGGCTAGATGTATTACAGCCTGAACGATTAACCTGGAAGAAGTTGTTGTCTGTACGGCAAGTCAGAGCACTTGTAAGACAATGCTGACAGGCGGCCCTCTGGGCCAGTGCACAGCGCAACTCCTTGGGGCGGGGGGTGGGGAGGAAAAGAAGACAAGACCGCCAAGTGAGGGGATCTCCAACTTCCAGAACATCCAGTTGTTCTGCTAATTTTGTTGTTGAGACTTAATTATCCATGTACCGGCACACAAGGAGGACCTTTGTAGTCGTGCCTTGCCGAGCAGAGCCACTTCCTGCGGCGTGAGTACACAATTCGACGGCACTAAGATTACAGTTGAGGGCACAGCAAATCCTTTCATTGTGTAAGCGCATCGGATGAAGCAGTAACTTCCAGGCAGTTCATTCTGCCGGCCGGTGGTGTCTGCTCAGAAGCGAATGTTTGCTAAGTACGGAGAAGGGGCCCCCATTCTTCTCCCCACCCCACCCTACGGCGCGCACACACATACGCACGTACGCACACGCACACGCACACGTACACAAAAGAAGGGAAAGAAGGAGAGGAGGCAATGATGGCGAAGGGTGAAGGGACAGGAAGAAAACCCACCCTTTCCCGCCACAGGGTCTGGAAGAACTTCTCTGTTTTCCATTTGAACAAAATGTTGACCCAAGCCTCTCTCAAGGAATAGTTATGTGACCTGCCGAATGAATTTCCAGCTGAGATCAATATTTGAGACAAGAGCTTTATGCAAGGTTCCCTAAAAGGAAGAATCTCAATTTCTATTTGGTAACAGCTTTCAGAAGCTCAGATTTTCCAGCTCCAATCCAAAAAGGGCAGCGTCTTTCAACTTCATTTTTCTACATTAGTTTTACACTGGAAATAATGACATAAAACTGAAGAGACCAGCTAGAGGTCAAATGATGATAAAATCAATTTTACTTTTAATGTAAAACCTGAAAGGCAATTAGATTTTTTTTCTTTCATGGAAATGTTTGACTGATCGCACTAACCAAGAGACATCTAAAATTTTATCTTTTATCATCTACCCTTTGCTATTTAGTTAATGGCTCAAACAAGATGAACTCTTACAAAAATAAATGTGTGGGGACAAAAGACACATGTATTTAGAGACACTGCAGATCTAGAAATTAAATGCAAATTACAATAAAAATGGTTTCATTGGCAACGGACATTTTTCTGCTGAAATTGAACTCCGGTCACCGCCTCACGGGTTTTTGTTTTTGAAATTCGTGTAGGGCACAGCGTGGCCTGTTTTGACCTCCCAAACAAAAAAGGCAAGCTAGCGGCCTTGTCTGGTGGTTGGAAAGTAGAAGAGCTTGATAAAGCTTGGACCTTTGGGGGAGATTGGGGTTTGAAAAGAAGCACGATGAGTGAGAGAAGCTTTAACTGGAAGAGTCTCTGGCGATTGTGGTTTTCACAGGATCTTTGAGAATGAGGGCCGAGAGATGAAGACCCAGCTACGAAATCGCTGCGAAGCACACCAATCACAATGGAACCTGAGTTCACTTTCACATGGGTTCTCCCCTTTGAAACGAGGTTTTGTAGAAGTAACTACATGAGATGAGAACGCATCTTTGAGGTTGACCGCCTTGTTTGGTTGGAACTGTCAGGACATTCACCTCCCTGAAAGTGATTACTAGGAAAAGTGAACACGGATGAATAAAAGCTCAGTACAGATGAGCAGGACCACCAGTAGACGAGACTCTCCAGAGACAGAGAGAAACAAGATGGCAAGAACACAAGATCTCGTGTTGGGCCTCTGCCTGGCTGTGATGCAAAACTCTTTTCTAAGCTCTGCCCAGCTCTTTGTCCCTACTGAAGGCCCACTTGTCCTGCCTCTCTTTACAAGAGAGATGTCCTAAAAACACGATGTCCAATGGACACTTCAGCACAAACTCAAAGGAGCTAACCAGTTATTGACCAAAGACGGAGGTGTCTCAAAAAGGTACAGCATAAACTGAATTAAATTTATTTTGGGCTATAGAATGTATGTTTTTGAAACAACTGGATTCATAGTGATTCATCTTTGTATTACCATATTATCATTTAGTAAAACACCTTTCTAAACCAATGATTAGAGTCAGATTACTTTCAAGATTTTTGACTCCCTGGGAATAAACTATTCCTCAAAATGTCTGAAAATGTCAAAAAATAATTTTAAAAAAAGTATAAATGAAACTGATGCCAAAAACTAAAGCAGCTTGGGCTGGTTTTGTGATATGGTACTTTGCAAAATTTGTGAAGCTTGCCTCTTTACTGGACATTTGACACAAAAAACATTAAAAGGCTTTCTTTTTAACTACTCTTTAAGTCTCTGTGCTTATTCGGCTTGGCTCCCTTTTTCAGAATTATTTTACTGGCTAACACTTTCTTCCCCTGGGAAGAGGTACTGTAATTGATTAGGTTAGCCTTAGGAAGGGGTCGGGAAAGAGACGAACTACCTAGGAGTGTGTAGGGTCAAAGTGGCAGGATGTGAGTGTCACCGGGTCAGTGGGGTGATTTAACTGCAGAATCACTGCTTCCGATAGAACACAATCTTATAGTCATTTTCTTCCCTCCATTCTTCAAGCTCGTCATACACTCAACACAGTAGCTATAGTTCAAAAGCACGGGCTCTGGAGTCGGATACGAAACAGGTTCAAATGAAATCTGACCCGACTCTCGATTAGGAACAGAATTTGGGGCTAAGTGTTTGCCTCACCGAGCCTCAGTTTTGTCATCTGTAAAATGGAGATAGGTCCAATCTGTACATTTGGAAGAATTAAAAAAACACATGGAAGTATATGGCTTAATAGTCAGTGAAATACAGTAATCACAGCAAAACCTCACGGAAGCAAAATTCCAAAGTCCAGAACCTCCAAAGCGGAACCGGGGGCCATGACCCATCGCCTCATCTGTAATCAACATATATATCCTGCCTGTAGCAATGAAAGTACTTCTCCTCTTGGACAGATATTATTATAATGTGAATATATGTATTAACATATAATACATGTTATGAAGAACAAATATTAACTAAAAAAAAGAGAAAAAAATATACAGTGGAATGTTGTAGGCTTTTACCCCCAAAATGTTTTCCCAACTTACCTCACCCGCATCAAGAGCATTAGACTCCTGCTTTCTTTGATAATGGAGCTAACGTGTTTCAGGGCCTTCACACAGGATTAAAATGGAAGACGACTTCACCCATATCCAGGTACGCTGTGTCACATTAAAAATGTATACCTGTGCAGGGTGCCTGGGGAGGGCTCAGTCGGTTAAGCTCAGGTCTGACTTTGGCTCGGGTCATGATCTCACAGTCTGTGAGTTCGAGCCCCGCGTCGGGCTCTGTGCTGACAGCTTGGAGCCTGGAGCCTGTTTCAGATTCTGTGTCTCCCTCTCTCTCTGCTCCTCCCCCGCTCACGCTCTGTCTCTCTCTGTCTCTCAAAAATGAATAAACATTTAAAAAAATTAAAAATATATATACGTATATATACATCTGCAATTGTGGCAAACTGATGACTATTTCAAAAAATGAATCCAGCTTCAAAAGCCAGAGTCATTTCGAAACAGACACTGACCATACAATGGAGATTAAAATAGTCCTTGCCCACGTGAAATGCTAGCACTAATTCTCTTTTAGGACCAGCTATCCAATTTATCTCCTGTGTGATCATGTATCTCTAACCCAGGCAGGTCTGAAAGCATCTGGAACAACAGCCATAGGGTTCAAGTGAGTATGCCGATCCCCAAGAGCACTTCTCTGAAGGATAACTATCATTTAGATTTGGATTTGTAAATTCTGGTAAGGTAGTTTAAAAATTATTTTACAATCCTGGGTTTGTAGGTTTTACCATAAATCTATACTGAGGGACACGTTGCAAGCAGAAAATACATGCTTCCCTCTTGTTCCTTATCTTAACTGTGAACATCTTTGCTAAGCAACCACATTTGTGAGGACTTAGGAAAGCTAGAGCTTTTGGGGAGCTCTGGAGAGGGCCTAATCTACTTGTCTCAATCTTAGATGAGAAAACACACAACAAAAAGAAAACAAAACAGGCTGCATGACCTTCCCGAGGAAACCTGGCCCAGTCAATAACGCAGGTGGTCCAGTGTCTAAGCTCTGAACTCAACTCTGGCCCGTGATTCTGCAGCAATGGTCCAACATTACAATTTTAACGTAAGAAAAGAATTCACTGAGATATTTTTCATATATCATGCAAGTCACATGACAACCCTACAAGGTGGGCGTTGTTACCCTCACTCTACACATGCGGAAACAGGATCACGGGCTCAATATCTTGTCTAAGGTCCTAAAGACCACAAATGGCAAACCCAGTCGAGCTCCAGTTCCGGCAATGAACTGGCGCTCCTTGCCACCCAGCGCACACGTGGAAAGGCACAGGCTTAGAAAACCGATCGCACCGCGTTTCCCTGCTACACCCTCCCCAGTCTCGAGGCTTCTCCAGGCGAAAATACAAACCATCCTCATCTCTCTGACCCTGTGAAACACTCAGCCTCTTCCCGCGTATTGTAGCTGCCTGAAAGTAATAAAACAGTTATCTTTGAAAAAAATCTATAATTTGGAATTTTCCCTATCTTATATTGACCATCCCACCCATAGATCAGCTTGAATCAATGAGTCTTACTATACTTTTAACATGGTCAGATTACTCTGTCAAAAGAAAAGAGCATGAAAGCAAAAATCAGGTTTGTTGGCTGGTTGCGTATTTATGTACGTATGTGTTCCTTATTTATTTATTTTGCTTGGCCCCTCTTTACCCCTCATAGCATAAAGGGAGATTATTATTATTATTCCTGCCTGAATTAGAAGTAATCAGAATTGGGGTGCCTGGGTGGCTCAGTCGGTTAAGCGTCCGACTTCAGCTCAGGTCATGATCTCACCGTTCGTGGGTTCAAGCCCCGCTTTGGGCTCTGTGCTGACAGCTCAGAACCTGGAGCCTGTTTCAGATTCTGTGTCCCCCTCTCTCTCTGCTCCTTCCCCACTTGCACTCTCTCTCTCTCTCAAAAATAAACATTAAACAAATTTTTTTTAAAGAATCAGAATTAATGAAATTCAAATTTGCTATTAGATTCAAGATATTATTACCAGATAGTATATACTTATTAGAAATAATTAACAGGACACAAATATTTCTAAAGCTATTATTAAAATAGAAATAATCAGGCTTCTCTAAGTCTTGATTATCTTTTCCTTTCTTTTTCTTCTTTTTTCTTAAAAATAACAAAAAACCCTTGCTTTGCTTAGGCTGGTGACAAGAATGTTAATTTTAATTAATCCTTGCAATTAAGTATTAAAGCTATCCCTTGCCATCCCATAAGGCCCTAGGAAATAAATACATATATTTCTGGCACTATAATTTACTGGACTGGAGTTACTCAATTATTGGAATACACATATACGTTGGTTTTAGGAATTTATTGAAAGAAAAAAAAAAAACTTTCCAGGAATAGCTTGGTGTTACAATTTTCTGATCAAGTGAGGATCTTACACAGAAAACACCTTTGTTTCTATTCTTCTAAAACCCTTCTTAGTAGGTTTTCAATCCTTCCTGTCCACCTTAGGCCACAGAAGTGAGCACAGCTGAATCTTTCTTTTATAACTGGGTATGCTCTTGTCTCTGCTAACTTGATCTTATGTAGGTACAAAGATGCAGAAGTTATACAAAATTGAGCTGACTGGAAATGACCCCTGAGCATTTAAAAAAAATGTTAAAAAAGACAAGAAGTCAACCATAGAGAAACAAAAATCTCTCATATTTAGCCTGTGTGTTTGTGGGGCTGCTGAGTAAGAGGGGGTTGCTGGTTAAGGGAGTATCCTAATTAATTGATATTCTGCTGCTCTAGTAATACTAAAAATGGACTCATTTGTTCATTTGTCCAACAAGTATATACAGAATTTCCAGAATTCTCCCAGGTGTTTGAGATATACCAGTGGACAGACCAAACAAACAAACAAACAAACAAACAAAAACCAAAAAAACAAAACCAAAAAACTCCTACCCTCACGGAGCTGACATTCTAGCAGGGGAAGAATGGAGTATGGTGAGGGGAATCAGAGTTTAGAGGAACAGGAGGTACAGTTTTGAACGGGGCGGTCAGGGTAGGCCTTATTGAAAAGATGACATTAGGGCAAAGAAATGATGGAGATGAGACAGCATGGCAGGTAGCCATGGGGGCAGGACATGTAAGGCAGAGGGGACAGCAAAAGCAAAGGGCTAGGGGGAAGAGATACCAGGCCAGAGAGGTCAAAGGAGAGGGAGGGCAGGGGGGGGGGGGGGGGGGGGGGGTCGTCAGGATGGTAGGGACCGGGTGTGTGTGTAGGGGTGAGAGCGAGAGAAAGAGAAAACGTATGTATTAGAGGATAGTGTGATTGTTTTCCTCCCTTGACCTTGATTCCCCGTCAAGAATAGAAAAAGCCATTAGGCTGAAACACCACGGTAGTTTGGCCACAGATCAAAATAAAAATGCAATTATTAGAGTAGAGACAGTTTTGGATTTCACTTTTGGATTGCTGATCCGATTTTCAGGTGCTTTGACAATGTGGGACTATGAGATGAGACAATGTGGTTGCCTCTACCTTATGGTTGGGATAACAGAGCAAACTTATTAGTCGAAGCCAGACAGAAAATAACCCTTCTCATTCCTGGCAGCCAGACCAGTTTCCGGGAATCCTGATAAATCACATGAGCTTTTGCTTTTAAAGCTTACACGCAACTACATTAAGTTAAACTTCTTTCGCTCATTTAAAAAAAAAAAAACAAACAGACCTAGGTTTAAACATAAATGAAGTGTGCCTGTCTGCGAAGTGAATAATTACCATGTACATGCGCAAAATCGTCAGATTCATTTGGATAGCCTAATTATACTTAAGACACAGATTTTTCAGAAAGGCGCTCTTCCTTGCTAAATGACTGTCAATATGAAAATACATGGCATTAGTTATTTCAGCTAAAGAATGTCAAGAACTGAATAATCAAGCATTAGGTTACAAAGTTTAAAAGTTAAAACAGCCGCACAGAGTATTTGTATTAGTGCTTTAAGTAGCTAAATTAAATTGAAATGTGTCTCTTAAGCAGTCATTGAACAAGCAAGATGAGAAATAAATTGAGCTTCACTTAGGCCTTTATGGCATCTAACAACTGTCTGTCAACACACGGATCCTTTTCACTGTCGATTCAACACACATTTTGCAGACCTTGGGCCTGCAATTATTTCATTTCCTTTCTTGGAAATGTAATTTCCACTTACTTTTGGAGAATAAAAGACAGACAAAAGGAGGAAGGAGTTGCAGTATTTTCTGATTGAGATTATCTGTATAAAATGGTAAAGGGAAAAAAAAAATCTATACGCGCACGCTGAAGCACATGTCAGCAACTAACCTGTCTCGGCCAAATTGCTTTTGTGTCTGGATATTGGTTCAAATGCAGCCAGACTGTTGATGTCAAATTAGGTGTTGAACAAATTTAATAGGAAAGATGAAGAATGAATATAGATCATCTTTTTGTTGGAAGAGTTCAAATGACCCCAGTCAAAAGAAAGGAAACACATGACCGCAGGAGAAAGTGTGCTTTTAATTAAACACAATGAAATGAGATAAAACTGTAAATCAGCAAAGAAGTCCATTCATTCCAAAAGAGGGGGGGAGAAAAGTTAATCGTGCCCGGCGAGAGCAACACAAGAGTGGAAGAAAATACCAGTTGGCAAAAACAGACCTAAATTGAATTTCCACTTCGTTTGTCCAGGCTTCGCCTTTTACACCAGGACAGGTACAGCTACAGAAAAGGGTTCTTTCTCTCCTGATGGGACAGGAAATCCGAGGTTTCAATTAACCACGATTACAATATTCGGCTGACCTGATCTGTCTCCCCTCTTCCTTTTCTTCAAGTGGCAAACCAGCTGACCGTCTGGCAAGAGAACCACGGCAAAACTAGAGGAATTCCGAGAAGAGCTTGCCTTTGCTGTGAGACACACCGCCCCTCCACCGGATCCGTCCGCAGCACACTGAACGGCAAGATTTACTCTTTGGCCGCTTTCAGAGCAAGTCTGCAGAGATCACTCTTTACATAGGATCTCTTCACTCTCGAGAGGGAACCATATTTAAGGCACACCGTTGACTGAGGACCAGAAAATAAGGTTCTAAAAATGTCCTCTTCAAAGTACACGTGAAGAGGGTATCTACCACCTCCTGGAAGATCTAGCATCTTCCTCGACGGCTCAGAAATCATTAAGAGGGATGATCCAAGCACTTCATCCTGGAAGAATGATTAAGCTCCTTGTGACACCGAGTAATTCGTCAACTCTCTGTGCAGAAGAAGAACCGGGTTGCCAAACCAGTTGAGGGGAAGGGATTCTCTCGACACGTATCTGCTCTGGATCAGAATAAGACCTCTGAGCTAGGAGCCTAGAATCACAAGTTGGCTCGTCAAACGGAGGAAGGAGAGTGGTTACTGGCTAACTCAACCCAAATCTCTCTGAAGGGGAATAAAGCAAAGTAACACACAGTTAAGTCATCACAGATTCCTCTACACACTTACTTAGTAAAGAGCATCATTACTTACTGAAATGTGACCTTGGAACTTGTACATCCTTCCAATTTACACGAGCCTTCACCTGGCTCAGGTGTTGGGGGGGACGGACTGTTGAATTCTGCCTCCAGAGTTTTCTTGTTCAAGGCTGTTTTTGTTACACTGGATACAGAACCCAACACTGGCATGGATTTGGACTCTGAGGTGGCTAATATCCCGGTTGGACCTTAAAACCAAACACATACCTCAAGTTTAATAATTCTGTGCAACGCTTATTAATATGGTACTGAAAAACAGATTAGCCGAAAATCCCTCAGGAAGCGAGAGGCCAAGTTTTGTTTAAAATTTCGAGGGCATGCAGCAAAACGTTCCTATTAGGAGTTTGCTCTGCTTTCGTGGTACTACTGCTTTTCAGGGCACCAGGACCACGCGGAGAAATTATGTCCAGGCCTTTAAGAAAGCACAAAACCCCAGGCCAGGGTTCCCTCGCTGACCAGAGTCCTTATTAATACCGGAATTGTGAAAACTCTTTCCTTCTCAGAGCATGGCTTTCTGACAGCCCTACTTGAACCATTTGGCCTCTCAAGAGTTAATTCTTCCCCAAACTCAGCTCTGCGTTTCAAACAGCAAATGGAACAATGTCAAAGGCTCTTTTTAAAAGGCTCATGGAGGCTTCTTAAGCATTAAACGGCTTTTATGAACATTTTTCATTTTAATGTGATTGAGAAGTAAGTGGATTTATTTCCTGTTAAAATACAGACACAGGATTCTAAAAATTAGGTGGCAAAGACGTTGGCTGTTTACCTCTCGGATTCTTCTGCTCTTTGGGACAGGATTAAATGACTACAACAGTGCTTGCTCCTGAAATTACTGGCGTACCAATCCAAAACTCCCGGGCACCGGAGCAAAGTTCTCTCATTATCTGTTTTCTGCTCTCAGTTAGAAAGATACTATCCTAGCCAGCTTTTTTCAAAGCAAGATTCTAACATGTCTTTCTTGAAACCTCAAAAGAAATCTTTGTTAAGACAAGAAGATTTATGTAATAAGTCACAAATGTACAGATAAAATTAGAACTTCTAAAAATTAAGCTAGAGGACAACCTGCAAGGTGTCACTGAAAAGAGGGCAAAACTTGGGAGGGGTCTCATCTTCCCGAAGCCACGTCAGATCGTCTCCTAAAAGGGTGAGTGCTAGCAGGGACCATCCAAAACGCTAGCTGGTTTCTGGTCATTAACATTAGGCTCCGGAATTTTATTCTCACATTTACATACGAATTGAGTCTCAGGTATTCCAACAGTATAACCTATCAACTCCAAAAATGAAGTTCTGATTTGAAAAAACCCCCTAAAGAGTGGCTGCGAGACTGTTCCGCCATCCCGTTGCTGTACCTCTGATGGCCTCGCTCCTTGTGGGAGACACAGACCCCCTCTGGTCTCAGGGAAAGCCTCCGTTCCCAAAGCACTGGGTGTCTGTCTTCCTCATTTATTTCCACTATACCATCTGGGCAGACAAGCTTGTGACGTTACTGAATATCCTGATTCAAGCTGTGACAAGCCTCCAGGTGCATGGGGATGTGCAAGTGAAGACAGAAGAGTGGCAAGATCAAGAAAGAGCCCCAAAATAAAAATACGAAGGTGAATTCGAGATTGGCTTCTGAGCCACTCTGTTCTGCCCTTGGGTAGTTGCTGACTACAACGCTAGACAGCTTTAAACGATCCGTCCTCGTAGGAAAGCAAGATCTGCTTCTGAATACCCCGATGCCTGCTGCTGCTTCTGCAAGTGAAGCCAGCTACAAACGATGGAGCGTGGGTGGGCTGGGCCACAGCTCCTGTTCTTTCTTACATATGGAAAAGAAATAAAGAAAAATACATAATGTTTAACGTTATTATTACGGCATCCTGTTTAAGCTGCCCAATGTTTTCCAAGAGGCACTTGCTGCCCTTTGAAATGTCAGCTTGGCAGGCCACGAGTCTTGAAAGTATCAGTTCGGTCTGATAAAAGAAACTCTAAAGAAAAGGGTGCATCACTGGTCCCTGAGGGAGAGACCAACTATCCTGGGATCCGAGGTCTGCAAAGCTCTGGCCGCCCCTGCCGCTCCCATGCTTCCTCTCTCCACTCTGGGACCTCACATTAGCTTTCCTGTAAGCCTTTGTGTACAGAAGGAAAGCTTCTCAAAAGATTCACACGTACCTGAAGCCATAAACCTATCAAATTCATCTCTGTAATGTGCTCCCACCGTGCAGCACGCAGCAAGCAGCTGTGCTAAGTTTAGCTTCTCGTTCCCTCTCTACAATCCCCTTCTGGATTTTCACTTTGTCATTCCACGACCCTTATACAGAGATGTATTTGGTAAATACCTCTTCCAATTTGATGCTAGAAAAACATCAGCACCATTTAAAAAAGAAAAAGGATGAGTTCTTTTCTAGATGATAGAGTTTGGAGGTTTGTTTCCTCTTCCCACTGGCGCTTTTGTTTTTGCTTTGGCTACTAGGGAGCTCAAAAGAAAATTTCTGCTCATTTACAAGTCTCTCTCCTCAATAGGATTCCTCTCTAGGATTCCTCTCCACTCTGCCAATTACAGAGTTCTTGTTTTTCTATCCAAATACTGATGATTCCATTGACTCTATGCCTTATTACAACATTCCTCAAATGATACATTGAATATTTATATATTCGTGGAATAAAATAAGTAAAATGAAAGATTCTCACATGCCTATACAATGTGTTCCTACCTTTCTTTGTCCAGTCTTTGAAATATTCAAATTCCCATGGTGACTAAAATGAAAATGTTTGTCTCTCTCATTGAAAACTAACTTTGAAATAGTGCTGCACATTTGACTAAGTTCGTGAGTGAAGTAGGAATGCTTCCATGGGGACAAAATACAAAATGTAAATGACTGAAAACAAAAATTGGATCCACAAAGTCCTAAAAAATCATGATGGCTATTTGGAATACTTCAAGGATGAAATGTCAGAAGAAGTGATTGTCACAAAATGAATAACGATTCATGGTGGAGGCTGGTAAATGCTTATAAAGCAATTCTAAGAAAAAAAAATCTCCTACAGCATCCTTTAATTTCCCTGAGAGGGGGTTGTTCGGGGGGCGGGGGGAGGGGGGGAGCGGGGAGAGAATTCTTGCAGGATATTAACAGCAGAATTTCCAGACCAAACTAAAAACTGAACGGCTGAATTTTTTTTTTAAGAGGAAAACAGATCTAATCTTTTTATAAGAAAGGTTTGGCTGGTATTTTATGCTGCTTCCAGTTCAAGGAACAAATTTACTAAATTGTTTGAGTAAAATCCCTACGTGGAAACTAGACCTTGATTATCAAAAACCCCAATCCTTCCTGCTCTAGCAACTTAAACTTGGTGAACATGACTCAGTGCAGATTTAAACTGTCACAATGGACCAAACAGAGTTGACTGAATGGAGTCTAAAAGGTTCAGCCCATTAGCCACGGTGGCTGGTTAATGCTACTTTGGGGTAGTTTTTCAAAGCCAGCCTCCTGGCCACAAGGGAAAAACCTCATACAGGTTTCTGCTAATTCCCGTGACCAAGCTGATGGAAAAAACCGGAAGACACACACAGTTAGCCTTGAGGTCTCACACGTGCGTACCGTGACGCAAACGCAGCCTGTGAGCTCCAGGCTCGCTCAGATGGTCGTTTCTGGTTGGTGACAGAGCCGAAATGCGTCGTCCACCCGCTTCGCAGGCAGAGACCGCAAACAGAACGGATCTGAAGGCTAAAAATGATGCTTGTGCATTTGTAACTGATGCGTCGTGACTACCCTTATTACTGATTCTCCTGCGCTGTCTCTGGGCCACGCGAGCTACTCGGCACTCCTCGTGTACTGACTGACGAACTTGATGCTTAGAGTAACACTATAGGGTGGCGCTTTTATTTCCCTCATTCCACAGATGAGGAAACCGAGGCACAGAGAAGTTGAGCAATTTACCGGCCAGCCGCTCGCCAACAGCAGAGCGAGGACCCCTTCCCGCTATGCTGTTGCCAAAGCCCATCCTGAATATCTTCGTACCGGGGTATCTTGCGTGAAGCAAGCCCGATCTCTAAAACCCTGATTACCTACAAACAGACAACGTACACACACACCAAAAAGCGAAAACACACCAGTTCTTACGGGATATCCGTAAGTACCTTTGCCCATCTGATACTTCTCACTCACATTAAAAACAATGTAGTAATTATAAAAAGAGCACTTCGTGTTACAAAGAGGCTTAAAGGAGAATGTTTCCGAGAGGGAGGGTAGAGCTCCGGAGAATTCAAACCAGCTTACTACTGCTATCTGCTTCTGCTGTCACCTTTCTGCGACGCAAAATCCTCTCTAACTCAGTCTCACTGTTTTCAGTGGCAAGGGATTTTAAGCTTCTTGAACTAGTGGATTTGTTAAGTGTCCCCTAAAGTGAAAAAACAAAAACAAAAACAAAAACAAAAAGGTTAATGGCTTCATAACAATATACAGAAGAATACAAAAATCAAACCAGCAAAACATTACCAGAAATTGAACGGAATTAGGAAACGGAATGAATTTGTTGTATTCACGTATATTCTTTTTCTCGTGTGTGTATCTTCAACGACACACAGTGTTGGATCGTTTAAGAAGATGCTACTGAGGATGTAAGATGTCAGCTTTCACATCGAAAGAACAGGACGAGATGGGCTAACTAGGAAACTCGGCGGGGGGAGGTGCCCGCACATCGATGAGTAAGAGGCGGGTGTGTGTTGATCCATCGTGTGGAGAGAGAAGCACATATTGAACTCACCTGAGAAGGTTTTCTTGATACAGCAGCCACGAGCTGCTGAACCCGAATCCTTGCGGCCCTGAAAAAGTGTGGCTGAGTCTTCAGAATGACCCTGGCTCCACAAGTGGTGG
Source organism: Panthera uncia (assembly GCF_023721935.1). NCBI lineage: Eukaryota > Metazoa > Chordata > Mammalia > Carnivora > Felidae > Panthera > Panthera uncia. The sequence goes on from NC_064818.1 coordinate 71,234,594, forward strand.
CAATGGTGTCGTGGCCGCCAGAGGAGGCACATGGTGCTCTCCCGTGGCCTTGAGCCAAAGAAGCACTGCCCTGAGACACCTTGACTTCATTGTGAAAGAGGAGAGGTTATAACGACACAGGGAAGCAAGGAAGGGCCCGGCATCGCCATCCCACATTCCTAACAGAGGAGGCAGCGGAGATGTCACTCAGGGCCCAGAAGACGCCGAAGGAGACAAGAGATGCCGCGAAGCTGTGTGCCTGCTGAAATTGGTTCTGACTTCCAAGGCAGCAGAGAAAGACCCAGGAGGTGGTTCCCTGCCCCGGCTCCTCTGGGAGCCACGCTCCTGGGAAGCGTGCTACGGAGGGAGGACTATGGCTTTCTATGTCCCGTTCCCAGTCACGTGTTTGCACAGAGCACTGGGTGACATAATTCACACCTCGTGTGTAAGGATTCAGCACCGCACCCTTACCGGGGGCCCGTTTCCTTTCATAAGAAATGCCCTTCCTTAGCTGGGCCACGTGCTTGGCGGGAAAAAAAAGCCAGGAGGATCCACAATCTTTGCATCGGAACAGATCAGAACCTCAGGTCTGGCATGGCTCGCCAGGGCCGGTGGCAGCTTTTGCCCACCAAGGCCACCAACGGGGCTGGCCTTTGTCACCTCAGCCTTCATTCTGCTCCTGCCCCCTTCCAACTTCCTGAAGGATTCTAAGAATTCTACTGGCTAAAAACGGTTAACTCATGTTTCTTCTTTGGCCTATAAAACAAAAAAAGTAGCTTGTAAAATTAGGTAGGTACAAATCTCACATGATACAGGTTATTATGTTTTGTTTAGAAGGGTTTCTCCCCTAACTGGGTAAAGCCATTGAAAAGCAGCCTGATGGGGCTGGAGGGGAGTGACTTACAAGATGAGGAGATGTTACTCTTTCGCTATCAGCTGCCCAGCTAAGAGTAATGTGTAAAATACACATGTAAAATAAGGCTTATATTGTAATCAAGCATATGATACCTCCCCCCTCCCCAAGAAGTATCTCTTTCTGCTTTTCCTTTATTGCAAAAATTCACCTATAAATATACTCAAAGGAAAATCATGTTACATGGAACCCTGTAATAGCTTATTTTATAATTTAAAAAATTAGATGATGTGGTTTGTTTATTTCACAGTTAACAATGCAGAACCGCACCTACTCATGGAAGAGTTAAATAGTACAATAGGATCAATACCGACAAGGTAAAGAAAATAGAACAAAAGGCAACTAAGATAAATTTGAAAAAAAAACATATTAGAAAAACTATTCCCAAATCGTGCATTTACAAGTTTTAAAAACTTACCAGCTGTACATTTGTAAATAGATTATTTGAAAAATATAGGGCCATTAGTACTAAAATAACTCATGAAACTGTTACATCGTTAGAATGTCAAGAACAGTCTTTAATTTTCCCAGAGGCTGGAGTTAATTCAAGAAAAAGATATGTGTCGGGGCGCCTGGGTGGCTCAGTTGGTTAAGCATCCGACTTCAGCCCAGGTCATGATCTCACAGTCCGTGAGTTCGAGCCCCACATCAGGCTGTGTGCTGACAGCTTGGAGCCTAGAGCCTGCTTCAGATTCTGTGTCTCCCTCTCTCTCTGCCCTTCCCATGCTCATGCTGGCTCTGTCTCAAAAATAAATAAAAACATTAAAAAAATTTAAAAAAAAAAAGAAAAAGAAAAAGATATGTGACTGTGTACATATATGCACACATACACCTTGCAAGGATATCTTTTAAGGAAGAATTTCTCTCTCACAATATTCTCTCTTTTTTATTTGGATAACAGCATTAATCCCCCAAATTCTGTGGTGAGCTACCCTCTCATCACACCTGATACTCAAAGGTTCTGTTTTCCAAGTTCTAATCTTTGAATCTCAAAACTTTTTTCTCCATCCACTGACTGATGTGACTGACTCAGCTAGTATGGGAGTGAACTTGAAAAATGCAGACACTTGGGGAGGAAAGAAAGATGTCTACATGATTCTCAACTGGAATGACCAAGGAGCTCAGCTAATAAAGTACCAAGACTGTCTAAATTATCTATTTATGTTATTATCATAAAGTCTGAGAATCAGAAATTAACTTAGATACCATATGGTACACAGAATTCCTCCCACTTTACAGAAAAGAGAATTCAAACTCAGTGAGCCTTGGGGTTTGGGCCAGGCCCCACAGTAAGTCAGTGATAGGGCTGGACTTGAACGCAGGTCTTCTGATTCCCAAGCCAGCATTCAATCCTAGTCCCCATGTTGGTTAAACGTTCATGACACTGACTTATCTAAGTGTTGGTTGGCAAAATCAACTATCCAATAATTCCTGGGTACTCTGAAAAACTGAAAAGTGCCTGGGAAAAACCTGAAAGAGAATTTCTTAGAAGTTGTTCTTGTTTAGGGGCACCTGGGTGGCTCAGCTGGTTGAGTGTCCGACTCTTGATTTTGGCTCAGGTCATGATCTCACAGTTTGTGAGTTCAAGCCCCACGTCGGGCTCTGAGCTGGCAGTGCGGAGCCTGCTTGGGATTCTCTGTCTCCCTCTCTTTCTGCCCCTCCCCTGCTTGCCTTCTCTCTCTCAAAAATCAATAAACATTAAAAAAGTTGTTTTTGTTTGATTTAGAGACAACTGAACTTGAAAGAGACTTTTAGATCAATCTGTATGGATTTATTCTTCAGACATCGCTGTGTCCACTGAGAGTGACGTTCACATGACTGGGGTGACTTGACAGGTTTCCAAAACCTCCAAATAACCTTGTGTGACTAGGAGAAGTAAACCATAGATTTTTCTTTTTAATCTACAACTTTTAAAAGTTCAGTGTCAACGGGCTTGGAGAAATAAGTTCAGTCCACACTGAGACTGTAGCAATTGACTTGGGAAGTGTCCACATCCAAACAGAGTGAGATTTTCCAAATCCCAAACCAGACATGTGTTTCCTACTCATGTGCTTTCAGCAAAAGGCCAAATCTCTTACGGACATTTAAGGACATCTCTTATGATGTCCCTCCAACTCAGGTCACATCTGATTTCAGCAAAAACACCAGTTTATTCCTGGTTTCTGTTCTACAGAACTGAACATGGCGTTCCTTGGTTTCTTGGTCTCTCGTAACAGGTACTGGCTCTCACTGCAGTGCCAGTGGGCACGCTTTCCATGCTCTTTCCACGTTTGCTTCTCACGTGCCACAACCGTGAGGCAGGGTCATATGCGCTGCTGGGTCTGTGCTGCTGGGTACTAACTCTGATAAGCCCAATAGCCTACACACCAGCAAGAAGCACCAATAAAGCCCTACCTGAAGGGGGCTTGCTTTCTCTCTCTCTTACAAGAAGTTGTAAGCTTTCTCGGCCCCAAGTGACAAGGGGTTATAAATCCTCCGTCAAAGGGAACCTCCATGGGGGTAACTGGAGAGTTGCCATTTGGCAAAGAAGAGTAGGGGAGAAAAGTGAGTTCCACTTTTTAAAAACAATTAATGCAAAGAAAGAGCATTGCCAGGGGGCGCCTGGGTGGCTCAGTCAGTTAAGCATCCCCAGACTTCAGCTCGGGTCATGATCTCACGGTCTGTGAGTTTGAGCCCGCATTGGGCTCTGTGCTGATGGCTCAGAGCCTGGAGCCTGCTTCAGATTCTGTGTCTCCCTCTCTCTCTCTCTATGCCCCTCCCCACTCATACTCTGTCTCTCTCTCTCTCTCAAAAATAAATAAACATTAAAAAAAAGAAAAAAAGAAAGAAAGAACACTGCCAGAATTAACAGCTATTAGTGGCACATTAATGCCAGATCCAGTAGAGAAATCTAATGATCCATCCAGAGCATGAAGGATGGGGGTAATTTGCAGAAAAGAAAGAGGTTTTTGACAATTTTTATAATTTGTAAATTATTTCCCAAAAACCTATCCTGTAAATTTCTCTCCTTGAAGTGGCACCAAATTATAGTGAATATGACTGTATAGTGAACATGATCTTTGAGAGCAACGCTATAATTTAGTAAACTTGCTACTATCTAGCATTATCAGGAGTGGGATATCTTAGCTCATCAAATATCATCTGTATCTTAGACAGATGTCTGATGTTTTCAGATAAACCTGATTTTTAAATAGTCAACCTCAGTGTAGTTTACTCTTTCACTGATGATCAGAACTCTATTCTAGGGCATCTTCATGAACAGGAATTAGCATTCTAATGCAGAGACAACAAAAGGGCCTAGCGTAGGGAGTTCTCGCTGGATAACAAGATTTTCTCAATAAAGAATCGGTTGGATAATAACCACGCTACTTTTTCAATGGGTTTAACACTTCACTCCGTAGGTGGAACACCACCGTGAGGGAGGCTATACCTCTCTTCAGTACGAACGCCACTCACCTAAAAGTAAAGCAGACTAATTAAGCCATTCTCAGTTAAGTCTGCTGTTTCATGCTTGATGAAAATAATTCTGTTTACCACAATTATGTGGATGTCTCCATGCAATGCGTAATTAGCACAGTAACAACACACACGGGAATATTAGTTCTGTATCCCCGCCCCCACGTTTGTTGACTTACTGTGCATAATAACCGGGATTGAGACTGTAACAGGATCTGAGAATAGAGCCCTTAGTATCTGACAACATTTTCGGAGTGAGGCGTTCCTCTCTGACAGCAAGTGCCCGACAGGGCAGCGCTCTTGTGTTCTGCTGGCGCAAGCTCATATGCTTTGGAAAGAAGAAAACTGGCTGGAGACGGGCATTAGGCCTGTTCTCCAATGGACGGGAGTTGCTTGTAGAAAATGAAGTTGGTAGCATAAAGAAAGGGACTTTTATTCTATTCTCCAATTTATCACCAGATAATTTTTTAAACTGTGAGGAAAAGCAGACTGCGACCCTGATCGTAGCATATGTGGATATTTGGGTAGGAGCTCAGATTTACATTTTGGCACCAAAGGTTCCACATTCAGGCCCTCAAATCAAGCACTATCCATGCAAGAGTCTCTACTGTGTTTCCATTATGACCCGGCATGCCCTGGTCCTTAGATCTGGTCACTTCATCTTGAAGCTGTCAAGCAAGGACTGGAGGGCAAGAACAGGAAATAATGATTCCGGTGCAAGTGCAACCATTCTTCTAGAACAGAAACAGCAGAGTAGTGACACATAACAAACATTAACATGCCCGAGGGAGGCGTCCACAGAGCAATCAAGCGAGCTATCAAAAAGAACTGAGGGTTATGGCAAATGAAAATGAAACGCATCACAACCAATTATTCAGAGAAATAGATTACAAAAATATTCTCCTTTCATTGTCCCATGAACTAAAAATAATAAAACCAAAGGTCTATTCTTACCAGTATTCCTTTTAGCTCATTCACTGCACTCTCAGAGCCTTTTGAAGATTCTGGCTACAATTTTAAAAAGAAAGCACAATTAATAATTCAGTTTTAAAAGTCTAAACCGAGATTTTTACGGGGCAAAGTGTTGGCAACTTATACGGACTACTGGGGTTTTTTTGTTGTTTTTTTTTTTAAGTGAGGTCTATGTCTTACGGTTAGGAAAAAAGATTAGACATGTTAGTGTTCCCAAGTGGCAGTTAAACAGACAATTAGGAGAAACAGTCAAGGCATAAGGACTCGAGCTAGCATCTTCTAAATGCCATTTTGTTACTTCCTGTCGTCACCACACAGAGAAAAGATTTCGATTCCAAAGATTCAATTTCAAAGTATTCAGAACTTTTTACACGGAACTGTTCTCCACTCGCGTCGCCGGGCCTCTAACAGCGAGCGACGACCAGGAAGGCAGCAGCACAGAGCAGGAAGCAAGCGACAGGGCAGAAACCTCTCTCAGCTCCGACAGCTCCAGGCAGAGGCCGCGGGGCCTGCTGCGGGGATCTCAGGACGGAGCCAGGGGCAGGGGTCGGCCAAGAACCGGGCTTCAGGGGAGAACGTTAGCATCACCGGCTACCGAAGCGGTTAGAAAGCTCAGAGGGCTTCTCTTCTGGCCACACCGTGAACACAGCGATTTGAAATGCAGTTCTGGGTAATGTCTGCCCGCCCCTCACTCCCTCACAGTCTCCGTGGATCCCTCCACTAATTCACCGGAGGGAAAATCTAGCATGAGGTTTTCAAAGAAAGACCCGTGATCTCCTCCCCTGTCCCACTTCCTTCCACAGGGGACGGAGATGAAGAGAAAGCCTGCGGGGGACTCCCTGGCCTCTGGTTCCTGGAAAAGAGGCAAAGCTAATTTCTCTCGCATCAAGAAATGGGAAGTGATTAACAGCGACCTATAACCCTTTCCTCTCAAAAGTTATTGAAAGAATAAGATCCTGTTCCAATTTTTTAAAGGTGGACAGTGACAGGGAAAGAGGGAGTGGGGAGGGAGAGGTAGAAAGGGGAGGATGGGGGGGAAGGGAGGGAGAGAGAGGTTTGCTGCTCATGTACGGATTAGACCAAGACATTCAACTTTCGCAGCCTGCGCTTTCTGGGAAATACACATGCCACCAGCGCCAGTCCTAAGTGCCAGTCAAAAGCTCTAAGACACTAATTATAACCACAACGGTATCAACAACAAATGTCAAGGAATTTAGAAAAGATGCAGTTAAATTAGTATTCTTAAGGCAGGCTTGACTTCTGCAGGTAAACTGTTCGGGTGATGACGGCTGAACAAGCGCCCGGGGCTACGTGCCACTCGGGCGCCCTGGGCGAAGGCAGGAGCCTGGGCGAGCCTGGCCGGCAAGCACTCTCATAGCTCGTGACCTTGCAGGAAAGCACTGAGGCCCCGGGGGTGGGGGGGGGGGTGGGGGTGTCTGGAGGCGCATGCAGTGGCTTGTTTCCAGGGTTACTGACCAGGTCATTCAACACTACATCTACGTGATTTAAGGATTACCGGCGGAAAACCCAGTCGTCCACTGATCCTTGAGCAGTTGTTCTCCAGTTTGAACTGACATTAACTAATGTGTAACTGTTGGAAGAGGCAGGGCAGGAAAGAAGAAGGACAAAGTGATACTCTGAGAACGAAGGGACATCCGCAACAGCGACGGCTTAGGATTTAACACGTTCTCGACGTTTTTCTCTCTACCCTAATTTTGTTTCTTTAGGATGCCGTGTTTTCCTCTAGTCCGTTTGGTTTAGCTTATTCTTTTCAAAATAGTTGTGACTTGAAAGTCTCAAATATGACTTCGTTTCAAAGATTCCCCTTAGAGCCCCCACTCTCAAGTGGTTCCACGCTTCGGTCCGTGTGAGCCCGACAACAGTCCCGTGGGTCGGAGAGGGCCGGGGCTCCGCCCGTTCCGGGGAGAGTTGGGCCTGGGAAGCAGGGGAGAGGGCCCGGCCCCACCTCCAGCAACGGGACGCTCCACACACCAGACACCAGCGCTCAACACTCGTGCCAGACTGTCTACACCCTATCCCTTACCTGGAGAACGGCTCCCAGAGCACAGCACAGACCGGCACTCCACGCGGCTGGCCAAAGCTTCCATTTCACTGGACGGGAATCTACTCTCCCAGTGGGGTATTTTGCCCTCTTTCCATCCCCCTTTCTGTGGACAGCCCGGGGCACGACAACCCCCGCCTTGCCCGGCTACCTCGCCTGCCTGTGACCAAGTGGCAACTACTAAGGCCAGCAGAATTTGCACCCAACAGTCGTGCTCCTTGGGGACACTGAAGCAGGTGAACGGGGGCATCCGTGAGAGTCAGAAAGAGCCTTAAAGTTTGGTTTAAAAGAAGAAGAAGAAAGAGGACCAACCTGATGATGCTTTTTTACAGGTAGGAAACGAAAAAACATTTCTCAAGACAAACACCAAAAACTCTGTTCTTGGGTCTGTTTAAATGGGACACACCTACAAAGAGACAGAGGCACTGAACTAGATTCTAGGTGCTTCCATAGACCTTGGCGCTCACTGTGGTCTAGTTTGGAAGACGGCTGGTGATAGATACACACAAAATTTTTTCCTCACACTGTCCTGGAACAGGTTTGTAAAATTAGTAAAAACAATCCTATGAACCTCACCGTTTTTCAGAAGTCGGCTTAGGTCTGTTCTGACATCATCATGTGATGCCACCTGCCCACCCAGCCCTCCTCCACTTCACACTCAAACGGAAGCCTCAGGAAGGCAAGGATTTTTGTCTCCTTTGTTTACTGCTTTATCTCCAGTGCCTGAACAGTACCTGGCACAGAGCAGATACTCAATAAATACTTGTTGAATTACACAAAAGAACCAGGAATTAAAGAAAAGAAAGGGTGTAATAATTATTTGTTTGGCATAACCGTTCAGATCAAGCAGAGGAGGGCACCCTGCTTAAGTAATCTCTACAACCAGTGTGGAGCTCGAACTCACAACCCTGAGATCAACAGTCACTTGCTCTACTGACTGAGCCAGCCAGGTGCCCCCACTTTCTGTCTACAGAGATTTAGGTCAACGGTGGCTCAGAGTTCTCCTGAAATGTGTTTGTAGAAAAGTAAAGCTTTTACGACACATCAGTCTCATCCCAAGATTTCACAGTCAGTCCTGATGCGGCTTTCATCAAACTTGGAACTTGTACACTTGCGAAAGGAAACATCACGGGAGGGGAAGAATTAGTCATTCCGTACCTTTGCCTTGGGTCTAGCTGTCTGATTCACTGGCCTAAGATGAACTCCCTTTTTAATTCTATCCATCATCTCTTCCACGGCTTGCCTCTTCAGATCCGTGACTTCTTCGGCTATCAAAGAACACACATGTAAATCATCTTATGTTACAGGAAAACAGCTACTTGCTATTTTTGGTGACTTAGGAAACCTGCACGTTGTAATTAACCACAGTGCTTTTTCAGACCAAATCACAAAACATCACGTAACAATTTACAGAGGTTAGCAGCTACCAGGTAGCCACACTTTTTTTTTTAATTAAAAAAAATCCTATAATAAAAGATCTGTTTCTTAGAAATACAGTTCTAAAATCTGAGGTCTAATTTGTAGCCTGGAAGTCAATATTGGCTCATCTCTGTTAAATAAGTGAACAGAATTTGGTTCCATTTGTCAGCATAATGATAGACTTGCATTTCTCCAGCTTTGTACCCCAAATAATCATTCATCTTTGCCTCCGTGATGTTTTTAGAACTTATAACATCCTATGTCAAAGGAATCAGCCCAAAGAAGGAATAACTATCAAAAAGCCCATTTGAAAATAAAAGATAAAAGAGATCTGTTAACTTGCCACAGTCAGAAGATGAATAGCAAATAGGTGAAATCTATTTTTAAATTGCCATCTTTTATTTAGGAATCACAACGGAAGGAAACATTCACACAACCCTTTTTCAAGTCTTTTAAAACTGTCAGTGTTAAAAGAAAACACACACCCAGAAATGATTGCAATTAAGTAATTAAATTTGATTTTAAAAATTTCAACTGTCTATTGTCTAACCTTTGCACGATTTTGCTACAAAAACAATGAAGCTGCTGAAATATGCATCAATTAGATGAATATAGCTGAGGTGGGCTTAACGCTATTGATTAGAATCATGAAATCTGTCTCTTGCACAACAGCTTGACCAAAGAAGGCACTGAATCACGTTTGGAACATTTATCACCATTAATGCCATTGTAGATCTTGTGTTTACACCCGCCTCATTCACTGCAACCGATATATTTAAGTTTAAATACCTCATAAAGACCTTCCACTTGGGCTCTCTGGAACACTCCACAGTGTGGGGCATATGGTAGGCACTCAGCAGGTCTCTACCTGCTGAATGACTTATTCAAGTTTTGGCTTTACATGGCTATTAATATTTTTGCTATTTGAGCAGGAATAACCAAATCCCAAAGGACAACTTGTAAATGGAGGCCATCATAACAATGACCCCAAGCCAATGGACAGGAGTGTTGGGCTTTGCACTAATGAGGCCTACGTTATGGCTTCCTTTTCTGCCACATGGCCTTCACGCTAACACAGAGTAGCTACTCCTCGTACGTCGTGCCTAGGGGAGCAACTAGATGAATCCAGAAGGTTCTACCATCCTCACCTCAGCAGCACCTCAGTGACAGGATCACTGCTCTATTCATCAAACAACCTAGGTCTTCTGGTACAGTCCTGACTTCAGATAGGGTCCTGTCATCTCCACAGGCCACTGAAATGCTGGGAATGAAAAGTTCTCAATACCCAAATAGCATTTTTCAGATCCAGATGGCAAGGAAGCACCCTTCACCAGGCAACATGGGAAACATGGCAACAAAGCCAATAAATGAAAGAAGGCAAGACTGTGGGCTGATCAACTGTATGCCTTTAAGTAGCATTTTCTCGGGCAGCTTCTGCTGACGGCTCCCCAATCAACAAGGGGACAGATAAGAATATTACTCGGGATAGAGATTTACTCCTTCATTCATTCATTCACTCACTCACTCATTCGGTATCTGAATACCCATTATGCACCATGCGGTGCCTTGGCTGACCCTATTCAAAGTCAGGGGAGACACAAACCCAGGTCTGCCATTCGAGCACCTGGTATGGGTATGGAAGTTATTCCTTGGAATTTTTTTTTTTTAATCCTAAAAAAAACCATTTGATTTTCAGAAAGCCTGCCATTTGGAGTGAGCCTTAAGAAGAGCTGCATGGCAACAGGAACACTGCCGACAAACAGATTAGCACTCTGTAAGGAATGACTGAAACCCAATTAAATGCACCATACAAAAACTAATTAAGGCAGACAGATGGAGAATTATGGTCAACACCATTCAAATCTGCTGCAGCATCTAACATAACAGGAATTTAAAGTAGTTTCTTATTTTTGCTTGCCAGAATCATAGTGATAATTCAGAGAAGTACCACTATCTGGATTGTGTACAGATTATAAACCAGGCTTTAATTTCTTAGTCTTTTTCAAAGGTAAAGGCTTAATTGGTCTTAAGAAAAAGAAATCACTCTTATCAGATCCCCTACGCGGGCACAATACAAGGGCAACGCTAGGTTAGCTACACAAGCTTTCTCTCTCACCGACCCTGTTTTTGAACTAGCAAAAAGCAATCTATACGAACTTCTCAACTATTAAGCAGTTCTAATAAATCTGCAAGAATCACCTACAGAGAGCTCATGGCATGTTTTGTAATTCTTTCTGCCATCCCGCAGTTGGTAATTGTCTCACAAAAGCATGTAATCAGAAGGACAATAGAAATATGCAGGATGCTGGAGATTAAAGAAAAGGGACCAATGAAGACAACAGGTCTAATGTCACCGAACTGCCACAGGAAAATCAAATCAAATGTTCTTTGAGTTAGTGCTTCGAGGTCAGTCTTGGATCAGAAAGCTACATGTAATTAATTGAGGCTTAAAGTTTAAGACCCACTTGAAAAATAAGTTCGTTCCTCAAAGAAAAGACCCACAGACAAAACCATCACCTTGTTGCTCAATAAAACCTTTTGTTATTACCTACAAGAAAGGAAAATGATTTTTTTTAAATTCCACAGGATTACTTTTCTCTTTCACTAACATTTTCTAAAAGGCATTTAAAAAGAATCTTATGCCACCACGATGGACAAAATTTCTAAACAACGCATCATGGTTGAATGAGTTTGAATGTGACGTAAGGTCATAAAGTTAAGGATATTCCCTTAACTACAGTGATTACAAGAGCCTCCCGAATGAGGACTACTACCCCTCAAAGGGTAGCTGGAACCTTGTCCTTTTTTTTGTTTGTTTTTTTAAGCTAATATTTTGAGTACTTTCTATATGCTCGGTACTACTCTAAATCCTTTACATGTTAGGAGACTCGTTAATTCTCACAAGCACCCTATGAAATAGGAACTACGATTTTCTCCATTCAGCAGGTTAGCAAACTGAGGTAAGACAATACCAACATATTAATGACCTAAATATATGACAAAACAGCAAGCATACCTCTGAAATCTCAGAACTTGTTCAATAAATGCATTCTTATCAAAATTAGAGTTATTAACTTCAAAGTTTGTTATTTCTTATATTTGACCTAAAAACTACTTCTAGAATATTCCACAGACCTTCCCCTACAATCTTTTTTTTAACGTTTATTTATTTTTGAGACAGAGAGAGACAGAGCATGAATGGGGGAGGGTCAGAGAGAGGGAGACACAGAATCTGAAACAGGCTCCAGGCTCTGAGCTGTCAGCACAGAGCCTGACGCGGGGCTCGAACTCACGGACCGCGAGATCATGACCTGAGCCGAAGTCAGCCGCTTAACCGACTGAGCCACCCAGGCGCCCCTACAATCAAGCTTTTTAAGAGCCATTGGTAATAACAGTTTCTTCATTCATCAGCTCTGAGAAGCATATCAAGTGGCTAGTGAAAGCCACCATAAGATGCTAACAAAAGATAATACCGTTAGTAAGACTGGTCTCTACTTATAAATGCAAACTCCAAGGTGTTACAGACGACCCCAATGTCTGATGCTCTGTACTTACTCATCATGCATTTAATCACTGTTGATTTATTCATTTAACAACTAACTTTCAGTTTGAACTACTAACAAGTCACTATAAATAAATACCTTGCCAGACAGAGAGAAGCTCCAACCACGTATGGCTGCGGTCCATATCACTTAAGGCAGTATAGTTTTAGGGTGGCTTCAGTTTAAAATCTCATGAGCGACTTCTGGATCAGTAACGTGATATCCCAGGTAATAATCCAATAGCTCAAGAATGAGGGAGAGACTACTGCCCCATTTCATGAATTGTAAATGAAATATCACTTTCATTTCAAGGAAAACTGTATGGTTTCTGACACTGGGGGTTAAGAAGCTCAGAACTTTTTTTTTGTTTTGTTTTAACTTTAAGGGTGCTGTGGGGGTTGACAAGCTAATAATGTAATTTACTTAGACGGGGAAATCATTTTATGCTGACTGCCCTGCCAACCCTCTAAGACTTACCAACTGTCCCAAAACAAGATTGAAACACAGCTTTCATTTGTAATGGTGCTGCGAGGTTCCGGCTAAGAAAGATAGGGTCGGGTCTAAACCTGGATTCATTGAAGATGCATATAAGCTGTGGGAGACCTGCAGACAGGAGTAAGCCCTCAAAGAGCTTGCAATCTCTTCAGGAGGAGAGATGTGGAAATAACGCAAACACCACAGCAGAGGCTGGGGGATGGGACATTACAAAATCCGAAGCAAAAAGCTATAGCAACACAGAGCAATGAGCCAACACTCATAAATAAGGGTGGCTCAGTCGGTTAAGCGTCCAACTTCAGCTCAGGTTACAATCTCACAGTTCAGGGATTTGAGCCCCATATAGGGCTCTGTGCTGACAGCTCAGAGCCTGGAGCCTGCTTCAGATTCTGTGTCTCCTGCTCTCTCTGCCCCTCCCCCACTCACGCTCTGTCTCTCTCTCTCAGAACTAAATAAACATTAAAAAAAAATAAGTGGGAGTGGAGGAAGAGCCTGGAACCTGCACAGGAGAGGCAGAATTAGAACCCCTTGCCAGAGAAAGCTCTGAATAGACTAAAGGCAGCAGGCAATGCCGGAAGGAGGAAAGACAGAGCAAGCGCATAGGGGGCCTCGAGGTAATGGTCCAGTCGTAAGGAGGAGCAGATGTAGACAAATGAGGCTGAGGTAACAGCAGAGAACCATCGATAAGCAGCCTACAGGGTCTGGACTCTATTCTGATGCAGTGAGAAGCGTAGCACTGTCACAGAACGTGGGACAACGGATCTGAGAATGTCACCCTGCCAGTGGCAGGAAAGCAGCTGGCCTGGATCAATGAACCTGGGGGGTAGGAAAAGGGGGCCAAGAAGTCTGTACCAGCCTGGGCTCGAACCGGGCAAATCCACCACGCTTTGCAACTAACAGCTGCTGAGCAAACGTGCTGAGCTTCGTGTGGGTTCTACTGGTCTCCGTTGCTCTCCGTGTGGCTGCGCACCCCTGCCCGCAGCCCTGTGAGCCGATGACTCTACTCCTGGCCGCCCAGTGCCTCTGCTCGATGGGCAAGCCCTTCTTCCTCCACTCCCGTCTCTTCATGTGATCTTCCACTTCTCCCTCTCCAGTGAGCCAGAGTCCTGGGAATCGCACCTCCCAGAGTCGCTCCTGGATTTGCCACTTCTTTGTGTCTCTACTGCAACCACCCTCCCCTCATCTGAGCCAGCCGGCATCTGAATGACGGACAGCCTCTCCTCATCCCCTCATTCCTCTGCGGTCTGCTCTCTGTCCTCTTGCTGCCGACAGCGGGATGTCTTTAATAAGACCCATCTCATCATGTCACACCCCAACTTAAAACTCCTACTGCCCTTAGGATACATTTTGAAACCTTGACCACAGCCTCCATAATCTGGCTCACAGCTCCTCTCTCGCACCCCATGTTCCAGAAATACCAACCTTTGTTCAGTTTCCTGATAGGCCAAGCTCCCTCCCCTCTTTGGACCTTGAATCTGTTGCCTCTCTACGTGAACTTTTATTCTAAATACCCTCACCCCGACTTCCTAAATCCAAACTGCCCAGCATAGGCATTGCTTCCTGAAACCGGCAGCCCGCCTCCATCCTTTCTTAGAAACCTCTGCTCTTCCTCCAAGTGATCACCCTTGTTTACTTCCTGTCTCCCCCACTCAATGTAGCTTCTATGTCTTCTGTCTCCAGTACACAGCACGGCACCAGTAGACAGCAGGTGCCTGATCAAGGTTCAGCTCACTTGCTATCAACTCTAAAAACCCCTCCCCAAACCCCTCACCTGGAATCACTCCCTCTCTTTCCTTAACACATCAGCCTGTAAACTGCCCCATCCTGTAAAGACACATCCCAGCAGAATGCACGTTACAGGGACGTGATCTAGACAATGAGCTGCTTAAAGGCAGCGACATCTTGTTCCTTCTTATCAGCTGTTAAGTTCACATTTCTCCCCAAACCGCTCGTGGTCAAAGAACTCAAAAAGGACGTATGTTGCCGAAAAACTGGGCTAAAACCACTGAAAGCAAACCAAACGGGGTGAGAATTACTTGTTTCTGGTTGAGCTGCTTTTTCTTTCTTAGCACTACTGCCGCTGGGATGGGATCGCTTCCGGATCATGGACATGAGGGATCTTTGGGAGAAAGAAGAAGAATAACAGGAGGTTACTGGGTGCTTGATGATCCAAGAAATAAAATGTACTGATTCAAAATAATCAGTAAAAATCCAATTCTTCTCAAGGTACGTAAATACCAGAATTTAGGAGTCTATTTACCACTTTTAGTAAGTTATTAAACTTTTCATCACTTTAGGGAAGAGAAAGATGTCTCATCCCTTTCTGCATGAAACCATCTAATTATTCAAAGCAAATTAATTACTCAAAGAAGGGGGCCGCTATAATTACCAATATGACGCAAAGTAAAACAAATACAGAAAACAGTGTCAATATCCATACCCCAAGTTCAGAAACAGCCATCTATGTAATACATTTGAGGGAAAGGGAAGGCTGAAAGAATTAGGGGATGCTCTCAGTAAATATCTATTTGTGAAATATGGGCATAAAAATCTCTGAATCTGAATGACACAGACCAGATACTTAAGGGATAAAATACATTTAGACCACAGTCTCTCTGGCCCATGTTTTTAAAATCTGTACAAAATCCAAATCATGACAAATTTGACCCCATTAAAATTTTAAGATCTCCATGTAATAAAAGACACCATAAAGAATAAAAAAGAAACTCTACAGATCAATGAGAAAAAGCAGGTAATCCTACAGAAAAAATCGACAGAAGCCTTGAAACTCCATAAATGAAGATGTCCTAACTTCCCAAACACATACAAAAAAAAGTGCTTGACTTCATTAGTGACTAGGAAAACACAAATGAAACCCACACTGATTTAGTTACACTGTCATCAAATGGGCAAGAGACGCTAAGTCTGATAATATCAAGCATTGGTAGGTTTGTGGAATAACAGGAATTCTCAAACTGAAGACAGTGTAGCAACTGACAATACCACTTTGGAAAACTGGCATCATCCTGTGGAGCTGAAGATACACACATCCTAGGAGCCAGCGATTCCACTTCCGTGGATCTTACAGAAATGCAAGCTCTTGTACACCAGGATGCACGTACGAGAACGTTCATGTAGAATTTCCATAATTTCCTTGAACTGGTAACAACGCAAATGTCTATAAGCACCAGAATGGATAAGCACACGGAGACATTCATAAAATGGATTATGTATCCATGAATATGGATGAAGTTCAGCTACACAAGATAACACGGATGAATCTTGCAAAATAATGTAGAGTAAAAAGAACGAGACTCAAATGCAAACAGAAAAATTCTAATCATATAGTCAGGAAAAAAACCCATATGTATATTTATAGGAGTTTAGGGATATATATGTAGGCAAGAAATTTTTTTTCTTTCAAAAAGGGATAAAAGGATAAGACTCTAGGCCAGTATTTTTCTATTTCTTGATTTGGATGGTGAACACACGGGTATTCGCTTTATATTACTTTTAAACTGTACATAAGTTGGTGCACACTTCTATATATGTTATCATTCCCCCTCAAAATAGTTTACCAAAAAAACCAAATGGACCGAGAATTCTTGAATTCCTTCAACTACATTATCAATGTCCTCTGTGTGATAAACTGGATTGGACACAATCGTCCTGAGGAGGCCAAGCTGGGAAGGCACAGTGTTGCCCCTAGGAAAAGGGATGCCTGGGCACACACAGCAATACTTGGCTGAGGACAGAACAACTCAGTGTTTCCTAATGACCGTAATTTTTCAGATGTTTCTATTTCTTACTTCTGCCTTTAGTTTTATTATTAATCCTCAAACTGCCTTTTATGAAAACTCCCAAACACACTGAACAGTCTCTCGCAAAGCACACTGAAAAGAAAGCACTATGTTCTGCTTGACCCTGTGAGGCTTTTAGAACTTACCAACTGGAAAAAGTCAGTGGACCTTTGACTTCATTTAGTTTGTCTTCTTTGGACTCACGGTGGCCCCAAATGGAATTAAATTATGTTCCCAAGGAGTTAGAAATCCTTATTTACACAGAATTTTAAAACAAGCATATTTTATTCCAAAAGTTGGGAGAAATGAAATAATGCAAACTTTTTTTGCTCATTTTTCCCATTTTGTGACTGAGGGCAAGGGATATTCGATGTCTAAGGGTTAACATTCCACGGCAGAGGGGGGCTTGGAGAGGGTTGCCCCCAGGTGGGGGCCTCCCCTTACTCTCTCACAACACTCTGTAATGAACCCATTTCTGGTTCTGAAATTTTCAGTGTTGAATTATCGTACGTAAAGATTACAAAGCAGGAAGTTATTTGTACTGTTCGAAATATGTGTATATTTACATAAGTGAAGTAAAGCACCTAAGTAGATGAGAGAAAGCATTAACTTTAACTATTCTGAATTGAAGTACAGTTGGGAGACTTATATGGTACCCAGAGAAGCATCATCCGTAATATTAAAAAAGAGCCCTCTGTCAAGACGGGGCTTAGGTTACAGATAAAGTAGGTCTCCCAGGCCAGATGAGAACACCAGGACAAGGCATTTGGGACCAATAATCCAAACCTCTGGCTAAAACTGCCCCATTTCACAGCCAGTTCAACTGAATGGATAAAAGCTTCAAGCAAGAGCTCCCAAACACTGAATGGTTCAGTGGAAGGCATCGACCTTGAAATTCTTTAATAAGTGTTTCTCATGCCCACTGTGATAGTTAATTTTGAGTCAGTCTGATTGGGTCATGAGGTATTCAGATATGGGGTCAAACATTATTCTGGGTGTTTCTGTGAGGGTTTTTGGATAAGACTAACATTTAGATTGGAAGCCTGAGTAAAGCAAACTGCTGTCAGTAATGTGGGTGGGCATCAGTTGAAGGCCTCATTAGAACAAAAGGGTGACCACTGCCCAAGTAAGACAGAATTCCTTCTGCCCTCTGGCCTTGAAATTAGGATGTCTGCTTTTTCCTGCTTCCAGACTCAGACTGAAACACTGCCCTTCCTAGGTCTGGAGGCTGACTGACCTTCAGACTGAAACCACAGCCTAGGCTCTCCTTGTTGGCTCTCTTTCCAACCCACCCCGGGACTTGTCATAGTCAATAATCACGTGAACCAATTCCTTGGAATAAATCTTTTATGTGAATGTATATGATGTATACACACACATGTACATAGGTATATACACACACCCCTACAGGTTCTGTTTCTCTGGAGAATGCCGACTAATACACCAATACACCCAACTCTTCCCCGTGAGCCATGCCTGCCCAGGACCTCTCCTGCGTTCACCACTGCCTATAAAACATGACCAACGTATGCCTTCTTCCTCACTTTCCTCTCTCCCACCTGTCCCCTGGGTCAAAGGAGCAGGCCCTAGTCTTTTTTTTTTTTTCTGCTTTCATTTATATCCATGATCTATGTCGGGGTAAAACAAATGGCTGAGGAACAAAGTTAGAAAACCTTGATTTGTGGATTCAAAGTCCAATGAAACTCAATACACATGCAAATATATTTCTTTGACAAGAAAGTACTCCTTACCAAAAAAAAATTTCTTTCTACTGAGAAATTACATCTTACGCTACTTAAATTCATCTTATAATAAAAATCATTCATGTTATTCAATGAAAATTTTCTTTAAAGGGCCTTATAAAAAAGAGCTCACGCTTTAGACATACATAGTCTGAGTCCTACATTCATTTCTCAGTATAACTATAAAGTGCTCTTTGGGAAAATATTCTATTTAGGTTACACTTTACTTTTAATTCCAAGGGCTTCAAGATTTGTTAGACTAAAAATTAAAGGCCAACGGCAAGACTATAATCACTTTCTTCACAATTCTCCCTCCTCGTAGACAGAAGTGACCTTTCTTATCGGCTCAAAATTCTACACCTTAGAGAAAGATCAAAGTGATGAATTTCCTATTTTAAATGTCAAATTCAGAATATCTCCAACAGATTTAGCTACCCGGGACAGAAAAGAATTTAAAATACCTGAAATTCTTTCAATTGACTCTCGGACCGATCACATGTAAAAATTATTTTGCCTTGACTACGTCAATGGCTTAAAGTAGATTATGTCATCCCCTACTCAGTAAGGAAAACTAATGAGAATCTTTTTAAAAGGCAAAGTCCCATTTTCATAGTCATGTGGGAGGAAAATGCTACACTTTCTATTCAGACGGAGTAGCAAAGGTGCAAAGTGTGAATAAATGGCCTCTCCGGGTGGAAGGATTAAACAAAACACATGAGTTAATGAAAGGTAAAAACAAAACAAAACAAAACAAAAAAAAACGCTAGCAAAATTTTAAATTCCATTTGTTCCAGAATAAATTATACAGAAGCAGCCAGCATCATGACATGAGGAGGTAAGCTGTCACCAGGGCAAACAGGTTGTCTGACGTAATGCGGGGCGTCAGAACGAAGCACCAACCGCAGGAGGCGATATTTGACTCTAGGGTCTATTGTGCTTAATTCAGCCACTCGGGACCATCAAGTCAGCCTCAGGCTTCAGAAAAAGTGAATTCTTGTCTGCACAGATGATTCTCTATCACAAGAACGTAAACGTAATTTCTTCTTCTTATGGAACGTTCTTCTCTCGGCATTATTAAAGGTTTAAATGTGAGGTCAGGGATAAAACATAATGAGCACTTTTAGCTTAATTACTAGTCTGTGACAATTACTACTGATAAATTTTTGTTTCATTTAGCACTTTGATTTTTAAAGTAAATGAATAAACCGGAGCTTTTCAAATTCAGATCAGGATGCGAAAAGGGAAAAACACCCGAGAAAGGCTCAAAATTTCTTGGTCTTCCACTTAACGGAAATCCCAGCATCGTGGAGTGAAATTTTACAACTGAAGCATCCGACTTTTTACACAAATGTCTTGGCTCCTGGGTTTGGGACATCCACGTGGAATCAGAACATCCCGGGCAGGAGAACAGGATAGGCCACAGGACTGTCTCTGCCCTTTCTATATAGATTACAAGACGGGAGTGATACATCGGCCTTTGCAAAAATCTGCTGAGAGAAGTACCAGCTGATAAGTTTCAGCGTTTCTGAGTTTTTACTACCCACTCCTCCAATGAGGCAAAGACAGCAGTTTGCTTGTTTGTAAAGAAGGGCTACCGCTCACATCAACTTCAGGTTCTCAGACAAGGCAGGGCATTGATGCCAAGAGGTCCTCCCGCAGGCGCTTACCGGATGGGGTTGGGAGGAGGAGGGGGAAGCGGCGGTGGAGGCGGCGGCGGAGGAGGTACCGAATTCTCGGACTGGTTCACCCGCTTCTGGAGCTCGTCAACTGCACAGAGAGCAAGCGTTCAGAAAAGAGCCGCAACGGGCAACTTAACACAACACCTTTTCCCCACAGAGATGAAAACACACAGCCTCTCTCAAAATCAAGTTCCTTCTATTCGGGCAAAGTTAGAAATCTCAGTAGGAAACTGCAGAACGTCTTAACATGTTTATGCTCCAAGCTGCCCCCGCTAATGCGAGAGAGGCCTTACACAGGTTACAAGAAAACATGACTGTCTTGTGGCTACACATACAACTATGGGAAAGAAAAATAAACTCGGGACAATGCTGGACGGGCGGGAAGTAAGGGCTGAGTAGGCTGAAGAAATATTTGTTAAAATGGAACGCCACTCAAACACTAAGAAATTGTTAATACTGGACTTTTAAAATGTACAGACCGGGCATTAATTTTAAAGATGGCATTCAGTATGAATTTGAATAGCACGCTTTCCCCCACCACTTAATTTCCTTCAAAAATTGCAAATCCTCGAGTTCTTGATTTTAGCCAGACTCAGACTCTCAAAGGTCTGTTAACTTCAGAAACTGTTTGCAAAAAGCGAAGGAGCATTCTGGAAATACAATTTATCCATCCGATGCATTCACGTCATGAACGAAACAGGTATTTAAGCACCAACAGTGTGAAAGGGTCCATGCTTGGTGCTGTGCAAAGACACAGACTCTGAGTTCAAGAAGCTCGAGTTCAATGTGTACCACAGATGCGAATACCTCTAACATGGGCTCTGATAGGCTCTAGGCACTGAATACTGTTTGGACTCAGGAATGGCTCTCTCTGTCCCCAGCCAGTCCTCTCTCCATGAATGACTGCACCCCCAGTGGTCTGCCTATTTGTTTCTACATATATAACCAAGCTGGCTTTGGCCACAGGCTGCCTGGGTATTCACTTAAAAAGAATGGAATACTTCTTAATTTTAGATCAAATTAAAAAGATAAATTGTGGTTCATTTTCATTGTGGGTTAGAAAGCATTGAATCCTTTTTAAAGGGAAAAAAAAGCCTACATGGTTCTTCCATACAGATTTCGAAATTCTAGTATAAAATTAACCGAAAAGCTGAAGTGAATATTGAAGCTGTTATAAAAGGGAATGGCCTGCCTCCTTAAATCACCTACCTTCCGACAGAAACTTATTACTTATCCCTGTGGAATAATCCAATTCACACATTCCTGTCAAGCCTTCTTAGAACTGACTGAATAAATCCTTTGATTTAAATATCCCCTGGTGTTTTAAAAGTTTTTCCACTTAATATACATATTGTTGCCCATTTTATTGTTAGCTGTGATACTGAAAGTATTAGTTCATGGGTATAATTAGACACCAAACACGAGGGCTGTATGAACCTTTAAAGCTGAATTCTTCTTAGAAACGCGCCCTAAAATGAACAACGTACGAACTCCACGAACACTCCTATCTGAAGCCCTGAGAAATGCTGAAATGTTGGTCTTCTCATATTAGCGGTATCTTTGTCTCTTAATTCTGTACGTGAAGCTCACGAACACGGAGTCCAAAACAGAGGCGTAAGGGCTCGCGGATCATTGGAGAACAGTGGCCATTCGACTCAACTGCAGTTGAGTATTCAACTGCGTTTTCAAGCACTGGGCAAGGGTTCTGGACTCGCTACCGGCCCGGCTTGGGGCTGGGCGTGGGGAATTCACAGACTGCTAAGACGCGGGAGCCCACTTGATGCTTTTACCGGAATGCTTTAAATCTCTGGCTTTCTCCTCAGAATTTTGGTATTTCAATTCCAATTCCTTCTTATCTTCTTCCAGAAGCCCCAGCTGCTGTTTAAGGTTGCGTATCTCTCTGTGGAGTGCTCCGTTTTCTAGCTGCTCCTCTAAGTCTTTCACCTGGAATTTATAAACAGAACTTTACAGTCTTTCCTTTGTCAAGCAAAAATAAAGGGGAAAAACATCATTGTTTCCCTTTACTTTCCAATTCATGGCAAAGAGATTCCAATCCATCCTAAAAACCACCCAAATCCTAGAGTACAGTCAATACTTAAAATACCAGCTATGTGAATCGATATAAATTTATTGGAGACTTAACATCCCAGATAATTAAATGTTTAAACATGGGTCAAAAAGGTAAAATAATACCTATGAAATTCATTTAAAACAGATTATTACTTTCATAGCCATTTTCAAGAGAACATTAAAGTAGCATGAAAAAGAGCCCTTGGGGGACAATTAGGTAACAAGTATCAAAAACCTTTAAAAAACAAAAAAAGAAGAAAGAGGGGTGCCTGGGTGGTTCAGTTGGTTAAGCGACCGACTCTTGAATTTGGCTCAGGTCATGATTCCCAGGCTGTGGGATTGAGTTCCAAGTCAGGCTCCATGCTCAGCATGGAGCCTGCTTAAGATTCTTTCTCTCTGGGGGCGCCTGAGTGGCTTAGTCAGTTGAGCATCTGACTTCGGCTCAGGTCATGATCTCACAGCTTGTGAGTTCGAGCCCCGCATCGGGCTTTGCTGACAGCTCAGAGCCTGGAGTCTGCTTCGGGTTCTATGTCTCCCTCTCTCTCTCTCTCTCTCTCTCTCTCTCTGCCCCTAACCCACTCACATTCTGTCTCTGTCTCTCTCAAAAATAAATAAATATTAAAAAAAATTTAAGATTTTTTCTCTCTGCCCCTCCTCCCATTCATGCATGCTCGCTCTCTCGCTCTCTCTCTAAAATAAGAAAGAAAGAAAAGAAAAGAAAGAAAGACCATTTGATTCAGCAATACTACTTTTAAAATTTGCCTTAAAGAAATAGTAAGACGGGGTGCCTGGGTGGCTCAATTCGTTAAGTGTTTGACTCTTGAGATCGGCCCAGGTCATGATCTTGCAGTTTGTGAGACTGAGCCCTGCGTCAGGATCTGTGCTGCTATTACAGAATCTACCTGGGATTCTCTCTCTCTCCTTCTCTCTCTTCCCCTCACCCACTTGCTCATGCAGGCTGTCTTTTCCTCTCTCTCTCTCAAAATAAATAAACTTCACAAAAATCTTAAAAAAAAAAAAAAAAAGAGGGGCGCCTGGGTGGCTCAGTCGGTTGAGCGTCTGACTTCAGCTCAGGTCACCATCTCGCAGTTCGTGAGTTTGAGCCCCGCATCAGGCTCTGGGCTGATGGCTCAGAGCCTGGAGCCTGCTTCCAATTCTGTGTCTCCCTCTCTCTCTGCCCCTCCCCTATTCATGCTCTGTCTCTCTCTGTCTCAAAAATAAATAAACATTAAAAAAAAATTAAAAAAAAAAAAGAAATAGTAAGATACATATTCAAATATGTTCACTACAGTGTTCTTAGTAACAGGGAAGAATTGAAAATAAATATCCACCAATATTATTGATTTAAGGAATCATAGCGTGTTCACTAAATGAGGTCCTATATACAACCATTTAAAATCACACAGCTCACTACACACTGACACAGGATGATACGTTACCAGCTGGAAAAAAAAAATCAGATTGTAGAACAGTATGCACGGTATTATCCCATTTAAACTATCTTCAGGGGCACCTGGGTGGCTCAGTCGGTTAAGCGGCCGACTTCAGCTCAGGTCATGATCTCACGGTCCGTGAGGGCTGTGAGTTCGAGCCCCGCATCGGGCTCTGTGCTGACAGCTCAGAGCCTGGAGCCTGTTTCAGATTCTGTGTCTCCCTCTCTCTGACCCTCCCCCGTTCATGCTCTGTCTCTCTCTGTCTCAAAAATAAATAAATGTTATAAACTATCTTCATAAAATTCTCTATTTGCATAAAGCTTGGATAGGTACCAAAATATGGAATTCTCGGGTAATCTTCATTTCTTCTTTAACTTGTACCGCATTTTAAAAGTTTGTTCATTAGATGAAGTATGTGTTGTTCTTATCATCGTGAAAACAACACAGCGTTTAAAAGATTGCTGGGAAGTCTGCAGGGGATCCCACAGACAGGGGAGAGCCATTTAAGACCACACGCATGAAAGACCACCCAGAGGAAGTATATATTCTAGCGTAACCGCCTTACAAGTCCTGATTGCTACAACTGCATTCACGATGTGCTCAAATTTAGTATCACCTATTCTCTCTTCCTACCCCGACAAGGTACATATACAGTGGCTGAATCCCACACCTCACGTCAATTCGGTTGGCTCTAGGCCCATGTTATTTACTAAATGCGCTAACTATAGCTAGTAAGACTTTTCAAAACTGAGACAACTCCAACACCAGCCGAATGAACATAACCCTTCTTTTATCCTCCCTCTCTTTATTTGAAATGGTAATTCCTGCACGTGGGGACCAAAAGAAAAAAAGAAAAAAATTCTCCCCTCCCCGCTCTATTCCCTAGCTCTCCCCCCAGGGGCAACTGCTGCCACTCTCCACTCATCTGGAGGTTCTACGCATACACCAACATTCCTTACTGAGGGGGAAAAAAAAATCAACTCTGCCTCATGACCAACTTTGTGAAAACTCCAGAAACTTCCGAGGATTAAACGTCAATATTATCGCTGAGAGAGACTTTGACAGGTGATGATAAAACGGCAGCCAACAAGCTTTTCTTGACAAACGAGGTACGCTGTGAGTAGTATAAATATTGATGTAATTTTTCTTAAGTGGTTTCTTTAACTTCACAGTCTTTGTTCCACCTCTTCGCCTGCCCACCCCTCCCGCCTCCTCTCTCTCACCCAGCGGGATGACGATGTTTTCTGCCTGGCGCAGGAAGGTGGGCCGTGTCAGCTGGAATCGCTCCACTCGGACAAAATGAAATAACCACTTGGGAAGTCTTTAAACATATATATTTGTGCGAGTTTTACAAATTCGGAAATTTTCTCTAAGCAATTACTACTAACATGGACGCTCCCTCCCTCTTTGAACAAAACCCATGCCTTCCAATGAGCTCTCCGAGACAAACACACTTCTCGCGGTGTACGCGGTCTCCAGAAACACAATCAACTCGCAGATGTCCCAACCGTGCTTTCTGGGCCTTAACCAAGCTCTTTTCGAGTGCTCTCTCTTTCCCTCGTTTCTTCAGTCCTTTGGACGGTTTAAAGATCATTATGAAGTCTGGGATAGTGCGCTCTAAATCTTCAATTGGACACTAAATTAACTGCATTTGCTGGTGACATTTTTCTAAAAAACGAGAAGACTGGAAAGACTCACTAATGCCAAGGAGGGAACTCTATCTAGGTGACCGCATTGAGCCCTCTCTTGCAGGTTGGCGTGTATCCAGACTCCAGAAGAAAATCTGTTACCTTTTTCTGATGCTGAATTCTCTCTTCTTCAAGTTGCTGGACAAGTTTTGCATTTTCTTCTAAAGCTTTTAACAGCTGCTGGTCGGGGGCAGAGCTCTGCAGCAGAAGATGGCTCTGTCTCTTGAGCTTGTTCTGTTCGATGAACATCTGTAAGAGGTAAGGACAAAAAGATATACGTGCCAATCAATCTCGCGTATCTCCCCAACCGAAACCAGAGCAACAGGAAAGCACGTGGAGCTTCTGTTAAAAAATTAAAGGCGGGACACCTGGGTGGCATCTGACTCTTAGTTTTGGCTCAGGTCATGATCCCGTGGTCTGCGAGATCGAGCCCCACGTCAGGCTCTGCACTGACAGGATGGAGCCTGCTTAGGGTTCTCTCTCCTTCTCTCTCTGCCCCTCTGCCACTTGTGTTTTCTCTCTCTCTCTCTCTCTCTTTCTCAAAAATAAATAAATAAACATTTTTTAAAAAGTTAAAGACGATTGCTGAATGGTACAGTATCATAGTTCTAGAAGTAATGACCCCTATGATTTCAACCATAACTTTGATGCTGTCTTCAAGGACCTTCACCCTTGCCCCAATTAGGCATACAGGCAATAAATGAGTCTTATTTTATACCTCAGTTTTTCGTTGTTTTATTGTTTTAAAATACATTAATACTTAATAGTCCTGACTAATAGTTATTAAGAACTTATCTTATACCAAGTACTCTACTAAATACTTTATACGTGTTATTTTAATCCTTACATAAATCCTATGAGTTAAATACTTCTTCCTTGAAGAGCTAAAATTTACTAACACTGTGATAGATGCGGTGTTGATTTCACACGTATCACATCATCTAATCCCTAGAACAACACTGTCAAGTAGATGCCATTAGTATCTCATTTTTACTAATAAGGTAACTGAAGTCAGAGAGGTTAAGCAACTTTCCCAAGAACACATGAAAGTGGCAAAACCAGGATTTAAGCTAAGATCTGTCTGATTTCGAGGCCTAAGCTCTCAACCACCTGGCTAATCTCCTTCCTCTGATATTTACTAAACCTAATGTTTTGTTTTAAACCAATTAGCTTTTCCCCAGTGATAAAAGTAGTTAAGTTAGGGGGGTCAAGAAGAAATGGGAAAAGGTACATTAATGTTTACTGGCCGCTTTACTAAGCAACTTACATACCTTATTCACCTAGTCTTCACAACGTTACATTTTTGAATACGACGTTATTCTCTATGAACCTGTTGCTTCTTTTCCTTAATATCCCTCCACATGTTAGCCACCAGGTGATTCTACACATGAAATGTTTCATAAACTCTGAAATCAGGCCCATGTTATTATAGTAGAGATTCAGAGTTTCAGATTCTTTTTTTTTTTTTTAATTTTTTTTGAACGTTTTATTTACTTTTGAGACCGTGAGAGACAGAGCATGAACAGGGGAGGGGCAGAGAGAGGGAGACACAGAATCTGAAACAGGCTCCAGGCTCTGAGCTGTCAGCACAGAGCCCGACGCGGGGCTCGAACTCACGGACCGCGAGATCATGACCTGAGCCGAAGCCGGCCGCTTAACCGACTGAGCCACCCAGGCGCCCCAGAGTTTGAGATTCTTAAAGGCATTTGAAAGTAAAACTGGCATTCGCCTTCCACCAGACAGCTCATTCCTGCGTAAGAATGGAATGTGCCGAGGAGGCGTGAGGGAACGGGCGTGTGTGCACACGCATAGGTGCTGCGCACCAGGACGGTGAGGTCAGAGGCATCGCCATGCTAGGGAAGAGCCATCCAGGTTTGGCATCTGAAACCAGCAGTATAATCGAAATGAGCTATTCTGAGTTACAGAATTACAGTAATGTTTTAAGGCATTTTCCCCCTCTTAAAACATTATTATTATTATTAATGTTTTAAGGCATTTTCCCCTCTTAAAACTTTTTACTATTATTACAGTAATGTTTTAAGGCATCTTCCCCTCTTAAAACATTATTATTATTATTATTATTATTGCTACTATTACTATTACAGTGATGTTTTAAGCCATTTTTCTCCTCTTAAAACTCAACTTGATTGGGGTCCCTTGCCGGTGTCTTAGCAAATACCTTAGAGAGGAAACAGGAAGGCCTGAAAATAGCAGCCAGAGTCACTGAGTTCTCTGGCTTTCCGGCAAGTGAGGGCTTTTCCCAAGAGTGCTTGGTGGCCAGGAGCAGAAAGAGAGGCAGCAGTTGGTGTGGGCGACCAGGACAGAGCCGGTGAATTCAGCAGACAAACAGTGCTGGGCACAGGCCACCGTCGTCAGTCAAGGCACGGCTGTGTCCCTCTCACTGCACTGCTTCTCTGAGCTCCCGTTCTCTCTTGGGGGAAAGACACAGCTCTCCTTCCCTACACAGCACTTAGGAAAACTTGTTCAAATTTACACGATCAAAAATTATCTCAACTTGGTTCTTCTGAAAAGAAAAGGTGAGGATTATGTCTTGGGGATGTTAATAATGTGAATTTCTTTCTCAAAACCCTGTAACAATCCCTAAATAGTAAAAGCATACGATGAAAAGAACATACAGAAAATAAATTCCCCTAGGTAACGATGGTAACGTGAAAAGACTTAGTCTGACTTTTTCTAGATTTGAAGACACTGACATGAAATATTCTACACAACGCCTTCTAACGATGTGTTTAAAGGAAATTTAGTGACCAAACGCCTATGACTTTGGCTTTTAACTATGATAAGAACTTGACAGCTAGGGTTAGAGAGGTTAGTCTCTTATCACACAAACATAGGTTCCAGAATTTTGGAGGAATTTCATAAATCTTTTCAAAGAATGAAAAAGAGAAGAAAAGCTTGTGTCATTAATATATAATTCATTCTTTCCGGGAGAATATTAAATATCACCTGAGTTGTCTGGGAGAAGAACAGTACCGATTACACAACAGTCCCCTAGTATATCCAGACTACACTCTGAATGAGGCACCCATGCTTTCCAATAAGGAAAACTACACTGACTAGCAAGAAAAACTATATTCAAAAAGTACAGGAAAATCTTTCATTAAAAACTAAAATTACATCGGAGCACTTGGGTGGCTTAGTCAGTTAAGTGTCTGACTCTTGATTTCAGTTCAGGTCATGATCTCATAGTTTGTAAGACCAAGCCCCGTATCAAGCTCTGTGCTGATAACATGGAGCCTGCTGGAGATTCTCTCCTTCCCTCTCTCTCTGCCCCTCCCCTGATCACCCGCATGTACTCTCTAAGTAAATAAATAAACTTTAAAAAAAAAGAAAAAATACTGTTTCTATTAAAAAAATGAAATTACATTGAAGAAAACACAAAAATTTAACACAGGAAGACAACTGGCTGTTTCTTCCTTATTGAGGGAGGGTCCTGTTTTTGTTTTGTTTTTCTATGTTGCCTTTTTTTTCACCCATTTTTTCCATCCCCTCATGCTCCCTCCCCTCTGGCAACCACCAGTCTGTTCTCTGTATTTATGGGTCTGTTTCTGCTTTTGTGTTGGTTTTGTTTAGATTCCACACATAGGTGAAATCATATTTGTCTTTCTCTGACTTACTTCACTTAACCTAATACCCTCTAGATCCATCCATGCTGTCACAAATGGCAAGATCTCATTCTTCTTTATGGCTGAGTAATATTCCCACGTGTGTACGTGCATATGCATTTTTTAAAAAAGAAATTCTGGTTGTGACCCACTAACTTGCATGCTTATTTATTTTATTTTGGGGGGGGGTGCGGCAGAGAGAGGTAGGGACACAGAATCCAAAGCAGGCTCCAGACTCTGAGCAGTCAGCACAGAGCTCAACGCAGGCCTCAAACCCACGAACCGTGAGATCATGACCTGAGCTGAAATCGGACACTTAATTCACTGAGCCACCCGGGTGCCCCCACATGCACTTTTTTTTAATGGACAGGTAGAAGTAGGAGTGTGGAGAAAACTCCCCATTTTTTTACTCTACACATTTTAGAACTGTTTGTATTTTTTACAAGGTATATGCATTCCTTTTGTGGTTAAAAACATGAAGTAAGTTAACTATTGAATTCTAAGGCTCCAGACCTTAAGCTCCAGAAGGGCAGGGGTCATAGCTGCTTCCTTCGCCATTATAGTCCCCCCACCCCTCCATGAGCACAGACACTGGCTTCTGAAGATGTTTGCTAAATGCACTAAAAACCAAAATGCAAAAGAGCTACTTCTCTTGTTAAATCAAGTCATGCACTGTTGAGCAGTAGTTTTCCGTGGAAAAGCTGAGAGTCTGTCAACCGTGCAAAGGGGAAGGTATATGGCTTCCAGTCTGACCATATTTTGAAAAAAAAAAAAAACAAAAACGAACAGTTTTCTTCTCGCTATTGTGCACGTCGAATGTAGATACTATAAAAAAACATCGAGCACCACTGCAAGTACTGAGGGCACCAGTAAGTGCCCTTGCTCTCCCTCCTCCCACCTCCGTCTCCTCATGCCGGGGTCACAGGTCAGCGTCGCGTTTCCGCCCATCACTACCAGGTGAAGGGCAGGGTCCACCACTCATTTTCATATTCTTAGCGGAATCCTGCTTCTCCCGTCTATCTTCTCTGCTGCTGCGTGGCCTTCAAGTTTCCTTCGAGCTGCTTTGTATTCTAATATTGTTCCACGAACAACAGATGTAAAAGTGAAAATGTCTCTCAAAATCAGACGCTGGCATTCGGGTCGAAAACAAGCCAACCTTTTCAGTTTTACGGTGGAGGCGTCTTCACATCATCCCTACTCTCGCTCCCCCTCAGCTGTTTATCTGGTGCCATTATTTACATCGCTGTAGCTTTTCCGAAGGGCTCTGACACACTTCAATTCTTTTCTCTTTCTTCCAAGTAACAAGAGAACAATTTTTACTCACCTTTCATTAAACTCTCTGAATAAAATGAATCATAATGTTTCAAATTCACGTCTTGGACGAAACCTTTCACAGAGTTCATTGCTAGCACAGCTACATTCGAGTGCAGAAAGACTCCTGCACAAAACCATAATCTGATTTTCAAATGTCATTCCCATAACCCCACGCTTTGTCTTCCTTCTACACCTTGGTTACTTCTACCTATGAATGTTTTACATTTCCTTAGCTACTTTCTGGCACGACCTACAGGGCACAGGCAGACTCAAACTGCTTCTAGGTAGATGGAAATCTCGGGCAGACCAGCGCCGTATCACAAGCTGTTATAGTTCGGCCAACTGGTGCCTCATCGTTTCCCTGTAAACCAGCCCCAGGGCCATGAAAAACCCAGTGACAACAGGTCAACGAAGGGTGGTCGGAACATGAGAAGCTCAAAGCTTATCTCTGACACGAGAGGAAAACCATTATTCTGGCGAAAGGCCGAGATAATGGGTATACAGCGTGGCAGTGTTCCACAGCAAGTGGAAGAATCAGCTTATGTAAGGAGATCACCATCTAGGAGGTGAAGAGAAATACTAACACCATGATACTGTTGTTTGAGGTGGTATTGGGGATGGACCCTGGATTCTTAGGGCTTTGTGAAATATACAGGAATCCCGTACTCAAGCTGGACTTCTCATCGTAAGTTACAGGCATCCCCAAATAGAATTTCTTTCCCTTGTACAGCATGTTACAGGACAAAATCCTGTACCAGGATTGAAGAATCCTGCCATGTGATTTTGAAATCACTTGGCTGAGCCACTAGCAAGCATCACCCATTTTACAGACAGTGAAAGTGAAGCCCCAAGAAGGCTAATACTCTTAAGTCATACGACGAGTGACTGACTGACGTGGCCAAAATTTGAACCCAGATCTACTGACACCACAATCATGGACCTTGATGCTATTTCATAGCCGCCTCCCTTATTTTAAGTGATAAGTTCTGGGGTGCCTGGCTGGGTCGGTTGGTAGAGCATGCAACTCTTGATCTCTAGATTGTGAGTTTGAGCCCTCATGTTGTGTGTACCGATTACTTAAAAAAATATATTAAAAAATCTTTAGAAACAAAGTGGTAAGTTCTTATTAAATTTCAAAACCTATTTTGGGGGCGCCTGGGTGGCTCAGTCAGTTAAGCGTCCGACTTCGGCTCAGGTCACGATCTCGCGGTCTGTGAGTTCAAGCCCCGCGTCGGGCTCTGGGCTGATGGCTCAGAGCCTGGAGCCTGCTTCCGATTCTGTGTCTCCCTCTCTATCTGCCCCTCCCCCATTCATGCTCTCTGTCTCAAAAATAAATAAACGTTAAAAAAAAAAAAAAAAACCTATTTTGATACGTCATCTCCAAAGTTCTTTAAGAAACAAACATTTAAAACTAGGTCTCTGGAGGGGTGCCTGGTTGGCTGAGTCGGTTGAGGGTCTGACTTCGGCTCAGGTCATGATCTCGCAGTTTGTGGGTTCTCTGTGCCCCATGTCGGGCTCGGTGCTGACAGCTCGGAGCCCGGAGCCTGCTTTGGATTCTGTGTCTCCCTCTCTCTCTGCCCCTCCCCTACTCATGCCCTGTCTCTCTCTCTCTCTCTCAAAAATAAATAAATGCTTAAAACAATTTTTTAAAAAACGAAAAAACTAGGTCTCTGGATACTTACCTCTTGTGCAAATGACTCTGCCTTCTTTCGAAGGTCCTTCTCCAGTTGCAAGTTAACCTGCATCTCTTCATACTCTTCTACCGCCAGCATGGACACTGAGGAGAGGAGGAAAAGAAATGGACAAGACACAACACAGACTATCAGGAAGATGGGTGCAAAGCAGTGCTGAAGAGATTCTTTGCATCGGCACGCAAGCACCCTCATCCATCGCTGCTTGGAATATAAATTGATCAAACCTTTTTGGAGGACAACTCGGCGATGTGAATCAAAAATCCAAAACTATTCACGCTCTCCGACTCGACACTTGCACGTTTAGGAAGGTACTGATTCCCCCGAGAGAGCCAATCATGAACACGTCCAGAGGTTAAGCTGCGAGAATGCTCTCAGCATCACCATAGACGACAGTGAAATCATCCAGATGGTTTCATGGGGGACGACCAGTAGAGTATATAATTTACAAGAAATATAATTCTGCCATCGAAATGACATTGTAGAAGCATATTTCTTGAACCAAAAGACATTCGTGGTATTTTTTTTTTAAATGAGCGTACTTCCCTTTTTTAAAAGCTACAGATCGACGAGGCCTTTCGCAGAAGACGAAACGTGAGAGGCCAGTGAACGCGTGGAAAGATACTCATCTTCATTAGTAATCAGAGAAATGGAAAGTAAAACCACAGGCACCTTTTTATACTCACAAGGGGGAACTGGCAAAAATTAAGGAGAGTTACACCAAGTCTGGAGAGGATGAAGAACAGGGGAACAAACGCACTGCTAACCAGAATGTAAACCTACTTAGTAAGTCCTCTGGCATCACGCAGTGGGACAGAGGATAAACTTGTATTTGGCGTGGATCTTAGTGAAATGCTTGGATATGTGTGCCAGGAGATGCCTGTGAGAATTTTCATGACCGTCTGACTTGGAATAGCAAAAAAACTGGAAAAAAACCTCAAACATCCACCAACAGGATACTGGGTCAATGAATTTTGGTATAGACATTGAATGGCATATTGTGCAGCAGTGAAAATCAACACACCACACCAATGGCCTTCAGCAGGGATAGACCCCACAAACCCAGAAAGTTGCAGAAGCACACATGTGAAGGGATACCATTAATATAAAGTTCAAAAATATGCAAAATTAAACAACGTGCTATCTAGAGATATCTACATAGTTGGTAGAACTTATTATAAAGAAAAGAAATGATAAAAATCCAAGAGGTACAAATAGAGACTGATGTTCAGGGCGCTTGTAAAGTACCAGTGGGTAAAGAGATTATTTCTTTGCTGATACTTTCTTCGTCTTCCATAAATGTTATAAACACATTTAGCAAACGATTTAACAGAGAGAGCTTTCTTTACATTGGAAGAATATACACGATGTTAATAGCGCTTATCTCTGAACTGTAAACCTTGAAATTTTTTCCCTTTTCCTATTCCTACATGAATCTATACTTTCCACCAAAAAAGTATATTACCTGAATAAAAAGGAAAAAATATATATATGTGTGTATAATATATATAAATATATATAACATAAAAATATATATACACACACGTGTGTGTATATATG
This sequence comes from Panthera uncia, assembly GCF_023721935.1. Lineage (NCBI taxonomy): Eukaryota > Metazoa > Chordata > Mammalia > Carnivora > Felidae > Panthera > Panthera uncia. The sequence continues at coordinate 71,268,035 of NC_064818.1, forward strand.
TATACATATGTATACGTATACATATGTATACATATGCACACACATATACATATGCATATATGTTGTTTTTAAGTATCTTCCATGTTTTTTTTTTTTAATTTTTTTTTATCGTTTATTTATTTTTGAGACAGAGAGAGACACAGCATGAACGGGGGAGGGGCAGAGAGAGAGGGAGACACAGAATCGGAAGCAGGCTCCAGGCTCTGAGCCATCAGCCCAGAGCCCGACGCGGGGCTTGAACTCACGGACCGCAAGATCGTGACCTGAGCTGAAGTTGGACGCTTAACCGACTGAGCCACCCAAGCGCCCCAGTATCTTCCATGTTTATAAAGAGAAACGGCCTCAGATCCATTCAGGCCCAGAGTCAGAGCTCTGAATGAAAGAATCAATGCAGGACAGACATCTTCAAAGGCAAGGTCCTGTCAAATAAGAGCAACGTGAAAGCTTTGCTACTTTTTGACATTTTGAGGCCTGTGTTGTTAAATAATGATATAGACAGGCCAGAGGGAGGGATGGCGGTGTTAGAAATTAGGCACAACATAGGTAGATATCACACTAGTCTCTCAATCTGCCTCTGGAGAGGTACTTTCAAGCCCGAGCTGAGTCATATCAATAAAATCTTTAAAAAGGCTCTCTTAATGGCTCCTTTCACACAACGTTCCGCCAGGACACTTCAGTCCTAACTAAGGACGGGTTTGCCGTGTAATGACATAGAATTTCAAACTCTGTATGCCGTAAATCTACTGCCTTCTCAGAGGAAAGACTAAAAGTCTTACCAAGTAAAGCAACAGAAGTGGTGGTTTGTGATGTGAATTATAGGTCCCTGAGAGCTAAATAATTTTCAAACCTATTTAAAAAAAGAAATTTCAGGAAGAAAACAAAGACGGCGGTGAGTATCGGAAGCCCTGGGCAAGATAATTGACTCTCTTTTCTATGTCCAGAGCACCATAATACAAAGTGAATTTGCACATGTCCTGGCCCTCTTTACTTGGATTCTGAAAGAAATTAGGTTGGTCCTAGTCATGCGTTTATTTACATAATCTCTCTCTCTTCCTAGATACAGGGTTCTCTGAAGGCAAGGACCCATGTGATTAACCTTCGTAGAACCCCCTGCTTCTAGCACAGTACGTCAAGACCATTACTATCTTCCTAAATGTGGAGACAGCCGAGCAAATGTCACAGTCTATCACATCTCCCACACTTAACTACGAGGTCATTTATTCAAAAACCTCAATTCGTGACACAAAGGTGGAGAACCACCACCAATCATAACAGGGAAGGCTGGAAGATTTCCTTTCAGTGTTATAGCTTCTGAACTAGAAATGAGAGTGAATGGGGGGGGGGGGACAAAAAGCTCAGAACTGTGTCTGCAGAACTCCACTTCGGCATCACTCTCTTGTCCTAAACCAGGGGACATTAAAAAACTGTCCCCATGAGACTTGACGCTGTGTTTCGTTAGCAAGGATTCTGTTTTCTTTAAAGGTAGCCTTTGGAGAAATTTCCTTCTCACCATGGGACCAGGTCTGCTTCTCCTGATCAAGAGGTTCATTTTTATGTGATTCAGATACATATCATGAACCTCTCATCATGCTGACGGCCGGACAGCTCAGAGCCAGATTTCAGGCACACAGGCAGGAATGTGCACGACTTCAGAGCAAGCATGTAATCTGTGTATCAGTATTTCATTTTACTTTCACTTTGCCCCATTTTCTACATCCTCTCAATTTAAAACTGTATCATATCAGGGCCCCTGAGTGGCTCAGTCAGTTAAGCATCCAACTTCAGCTCAGGTCACGATCTCGCAGTTTGTGGGTTTGAGCCCCACATCGGGCTCTGTGCTGACAGCTCAGAGCCTGGAGCCTGCTTCGGATTCTGTGTCTCCCTCTCTCTCTGCCCCTCCCCTGCTCTGTCTCTCTTTCTCTCAAAAATCAACAAACATTAAAAAAATTTTAATAAATAAATAAAATCATATCATGTTGCATGTATCTATGTAGATATCCTCATCTCTTTCAGATTAAAAATAACCTACAAAATACATAAATACTAGGGGAGAGCCAATATGGCCATGGTCCCAGGATACCTAGAGACAGAATAGTATTTTGGTTTAAAGTGGGTTGTAATTTCCTCAAGCAAAAGCACTTCCTAGAAGTCCCAAGACTCTAAGGTGGGTGATAAAACAACGGAAAAGAGAGAGACTCATTGCTAGAAATCGGGAAAAAAACACTATTCTTGCTACAAGATATTCTTGCTACAAGAATCTTTAGGCACAAGTATAAAACAACACAAAATGGATGTAAACCAAATAAATTACATATGTATCGGAGAAAAAAAGACTGGAAACACGTACCTCTATTGCATTTTTCTAAGACTCTTCTCTGTTCGAGAACTTCTGAATTCAAAACATCTTTTTCTTGTTTAACTTTATTTACCTAAAATTGTGAGATTGCGGGGGAAGGAAACACCCAACATTGTAAAACACGACATATGGTGATGTGCAACACTCAAACTGCTGTCCAACATTCAACACAAAGCTACAATTTAAAGCAGTCATTGGCTTTACCGTGTTGGGCTTTTATTAAGGTCCTTCTTAAGGCCTCAAAGGTAGCTATTTAAGTTAGGATATACATTTGGTAGAGAACTTATTTACAAATTCCAAATGGCACTGGTCCCTAACAATGTAAATGGCTCATATTTTAAAATGCAAAAATCCAATCAGAAAGCACCCAGAAAATAGAGGAATCATTTGGTCTGAGATCCAATACTCAATTTTGGTATTCATTTCAAACTCTGATGACATTTGGCTTAAGTAAAACGTACATTAATTTTTTTAAGTAAAAAAACACCTTAAACTTCGATGACTTTGGGCTTGAGTAAAACACACATGAAAATCTTCCCCCAAAACACATTTCTGAGGTAATTTTGACATCGGTCAATAGGAAAGAATATCATATAGGACCAATTAAAACAAAAAAGAATGTGAAGTTACATCTATCAAAGAGGATAAATCTCAAATGCGTTATATTGAATTTTAAAGAGCAGGTACATTTACATCATTTAAAAACCCTCGAAATACTATTTATTATAGCAAAAGATGTAAATACATGCACTGGAATGATAAAAAACAAGTTTAGAATAATGACTGTTTAGGGAAACAGGGCAGGGAGGGTAGGGATTGCAGTCAGGAAGAAATCCACTGGGATTTTCAAGACTACGTATTAAGCCAGGTAGTAGGCATATGGATATTCGTTATTTTGTTTTTGATACTTTCCACACGTCTGAAATAGTCATAACAAAAATAACTTCTGAAAGGGCTTCCGATAACACTTCTAAGTGGGAGGGGGCAGGATTATCAGTAAATAATCATAATTAAGGAACAGAGTACATCAAAACGTGTGTGTCTCTCTCCTATGGTTACAGTTAAGAAACAAACTAAGATCGTGGTCCTGGAAAAGGACTGAATCAATCAGCATGCCAGAGCCTGTGAACTGGTTGCTTTTAGCATAGATTAGATTTTTTATTTTGGTTTGAATTAGTAACTGGTATAAGATCTCCAACAGGAATCCCACTTCTAAAATATCATCACCCTTCGTCTCTCTCGTTAGGATGTCTTGCCACAGTAAGGAAACCGGAGCGAGGCTGAAACTGGTGGCCACTGCTTCCCAACATGTCTCCCATGATGGCCCTTAAGAAAACGGTCAGATACGTTGTGCAAACTTAGGTAACTGGATGAGGCTGCCCACTGCAGGGATCGAGGCCTTGGCATTACCTGTAAGCCATCAGAGAGATAGCTAGGTGCTGGAGTGTGTGGGTTTGGAAGCTTGGGCTGCAGAATCTGGGAGCCACTCACCGACACAAGCTAAATCAAGACTTCAGTTCCTCGAAGCGTCGTGCAGAGAAAGGCAATTATGTGCTCCTGCCCCTCAAGACCATTCACACGGAAAAATAGGAAGATTCTCCAAACACCCACTTGAACCCATTCTACCGCCTATCACGTGTGCTTATGTTGGAGGCACACAAGGACAGCCCAACTCGGCCAACCAGCTGATGGAGAAGCAACACACTTCTTCACCAGCAGCAATAAAGTGGAGGACTTAAACTGCAGGTGCCATGCTTACAAATCTGTCTCACACGGCGAAAGACGGGGGGGCAAAGGGAGAGCTTCATTGCTATTTTGGTGCTTTATTTACTGAGCTAAGTAGTGAGGATACGAATGTTCACGATCTTCTTGTCTACGGTGTTTTGTATGTTTGAAACAGGGGGCAGAAGACAAGATTAAGATTAGTACATGGTTCTCGTGTCCGAAATGAACTCCCAAAGGCAAGTTTTTAACTTAGCCGGTCTCCAAATGCCCTGAAAACACCAAAAGGCTTGCCTTTCGGGCCTAAGATACGTACTTCTTCAATTACTTCTACAAGTTTGCTCTTGAGATTTTCCAATTCGATGGCTAATATCTTCTTCTCCTCCTGAACAGATACAATTTGATCTCGAAGTTCTGCGTTTTCAAAGCAAAAATAAAAGGGGAAACAATATCAACGAACTTCTTCTTAAAAGAAGAAATCAATCCTGTCAAAAGAATTGAAAATGCCAGTGCACGTGTAGCTTATGGTCAAGGTTATTTAACAATGGAAACAAAAATGAAGAAGCAGAGAACAATGGAAATCTCATTCTGTGCCCCCGTACACAGCCACAGTTATTAATAATTTTATATCTCGTGATCTCACCATGTCCTTAAATATACTAGATCATGTTTTCTTTACATTCTATCAAACACATATTTTAGAAAACTACCTGGCCTTTGAGAAGTAAATTTTTTTAAGATTTCAGGGAAACAAATTAAGGCACTGTACTAATTTCCTCTTTATTTTAAAATGGCCATGGGCTCTCGTCACAATACAATAAACAATTGGGCAGCTGATAATTTGCAGATTTTCATTTGCAGAAAAAAATCCTGACCTGCTGCCAGTGGATAGCCCTCAAATACTATTTGAAGTGACTCAAAATACAACCTCTTTGAAAAAGGGTTAATTCTAGTAATTTTCTCTCCAGAGTTTTTGGTGCATGGTTTCTTAAGTTATTTCATATTTATTATTGGGATTTAACGAAGACTGGATTACCAAGATGGAAATATCAGCAACTGTAAGTGCAAATGCTTTTGGTATTAGATGAAAGTTATTTCCACCACTCAAATGTTAAAAAATATATATACACAGCTTAGCACCAAGTACTTAAATTGATACCCAGGCCTACAGTTTTGTGATTTGGTTTTTAACTGCGTTTAATTTCTTACCCTTCTCCAAGAACAATAAAAAAAAAACCTTCTCTGGGGTTATTTACAAATGGGGAATCAAACTTTTACATGAACCCAGCTTGAAGGAGTTCTCAGACACTTAATTTCAAAATCACGGTCTCCACTGGGTGGCTAATCCTGAAGGAAGAACAAGAGACCAGATCATCCAAGACCTAACAGAAGGGGAAACTAGGAACAAAAGAAAATCCTAGACATTTCTTCTCCTTCTCCAACCATATCAATATTATTCTGTCTTAGATTAAGGGGGTGGAGGGTCAGGTAAGGATGGCTTTCTTCTTACTCTTTTCTTCCTACTTGCAACTGAAGTTTTATCTGCCCAAGAAACTAACGAGTATTGCTTTTGACATGCGCCGAAGGCTAAAATGCCCCAGAAGCCACTGAGCCCCAGACTGCCTTCCTGTATCATTAACATAAACAGCGTGTACATATAATTATATGTATATATAATCATGGATAAAATTAAGGCATATTTTTAAAATTTTATTTTAGAGAGAATGTACGTGAGTGCGGGAGAGGGACACGGGGAGAGAGAATCTTAAGCAGGTTCTACGCTCAGGCTCAGTGCAGAGCCTGACGTGGGGCTTGATCTCACAACCCTGGGATTGTGACTTGAGCCAAAGTCAAGAATTGGACGCTTAAGTGACTGAGCCACCCAGGTGGCCCCATTCTTTCTTTCACTTAACAAAAACATCTTAACTATAGTCCATGTTTTTAAGCAGTTTTACAGACTAGCTGTTTCTATCAAGACAATACTTTCAAAAGCGCCTAATCCCAAACAAGAAAGTCGTAACACACCAATGTCACGTCCTGTCGTGATTCTCAAACCAGGCTACTCCCTGGAACATTTAAATCAGAAATGTTTTGAGGCAGAACCCAAGTTCTAAAGTTCTCCAGTGATTCCAATGTACAACCAGGGTTGAGAAACATTATCAAAAATATGCTCGGTGACTGAGCCAAGAATACCACCTTTGATCTGCTTCTGACACTGTATGGAGACGCAAGTCTCCGCGGCACCCTCTGGATCTGTGCTGGCATCTTCGTCATCGATGTTGATCTCTTCAGTTATTACATCTGGTCCCAGCTTGGCCATGTACAACATGCTGATTCTTTTCAATGTTTTATTTTCTTTATTTAGCTGAGGCAAAATATAAAAACAGTTATTTTAACAGCAGTCAAATGAGTGTCTTGGATTTTTAAACAATAGACAGATTAAGTGTATTTCTGTCTTCCATATTCATCAACATTCACAGCGTGAACTAACAATTAGAAGATTCATTAAGTAAGGTTTTATTTACACTTTTTTAATATTAAACTTATTAAAGTAAGGCCTGATGCCTGGATGACTGCCAGCAGCCTGGGAAAATCCTAGCTATAACTGATAATATAAGAGAACTTAAAATAAAACATCAGTATAGACTTTGTTACGTTAAGTAAGACCTGATGCCTGGATTACAGCCAGCAGCATGAGAAAATGCTAGTTATAACAGATGATATAAGAAGAATTAAGATAAAATACCGGTCTAGATTAAATCAGATTTCAATTTACTTCAATTTAATTAAGGCATTTTGTTTCAAAAAAATGTTTTCTTTGCTGCTATGCATACCCTGTAAATGTTTGTTAGCTCAGCCCTCTCTTCTCTGGACACTGCTACACTCTTCTTCATTGTTCGGCAGGATTGCTACGGGAACAACCATGTTCCCCCAGAGCACACCCTATCCCTTTGGCCACAGCTAATCAGTCCACAGATTAGGCACACGAGGCCAAGCTTGGTCAGATGGATCCGTTCTCCAGAAATCTGGAGGCTGGAACACGGAGAGGAGTTTCCTTCCACACGTCTGCATGTACAGAAACTATTGGCACCCACATTCCAACTCTGAATTGAGGAATAGAGGAAGGGAGTCCATAGCAAAGCCAAAAATGGAGCTGATGTGTAGAGACAGGCAGAGGAAAATAATGCAGATGGGTTTCCCACAGGGCTCCAGTCCATTCCTGAAATACTCTCCTAGCTCATAGATTCCATGGGATTCTCCAATATCCCTCACTAACAAATTCCTACTTTTCTTAAGCCAGTTCAAGATGTGTTTCCATCTAGAGTTCTAATAATACACAATGGAAGAAAGCGTAAGATATGTTTCTACTATCTCTATAAAGACTTCCAATTCACAGCAAAGAAAAGAAATCCTAATTCATTAATGTATTTGTTACTCCTTTTGCAGAAATTAATTGCTTTTTAGTTTCAGTTGCTCAACTATCATTGCCTTCTTTGGTTCATGTTTATGTCCATATGAATATTAGTACAAAGCACACACAAAGAGTAAACTTGGAGGAGGGGAGGCGCCCTGGTGGCTCAGTCAGTTAAGCCTCCTACTTCGGCTCCAGTCAGATCTCAGGATTCGTGAGTTTGAGCACGGCATGGGGCACGTCGGATCCTCTGTCTCCCTCTCTGTCTCTACCCCCCACTTGCATGTGCGAGCACGCTCTCTCTCTCTCAAAAATAAACATCAAAAAGAAAAAAAAAAGACTAAACTTGGGTCCAAAGTCCACAGAAGGAAAATACGGTTTTCTCATGTTTTCTCTTCTCAAGACTGCAAAATAAAAGGTCTTCTCTGAACATACGAACATTTAGAGATGAAACCATGTTTCTTTCACTAAGGGCCAATGACCAACACGACAAGTTGTGAATTTCATAACTGACACTGGAAATTAATACAGAGACCTAGTTCAATGGAAAGCTAACTCCCCTTCTCCACTAATCACCTTATGTCAGAGTAAGCTGTGCTCGTACTTGTCAGGCTTTGGCCCTTCATTTGTGGTAATTAGGACTCCTTGGGGAAAAGCCCAGACCATTTCAAACTGGGAGATCTGATTCTCACCCCAATAACATTGAATCTAAATATATCTTAAGTAGCCTGGTCTGGAGCACAAGAGGTTTCCCTGACCTCTCTGGGGAGTCAGGAAGAATCAATCTGTCAGAAATGGCTATGAACTCTTCTGCAGATTCTCCCTGGGAAGCCCAGTGAGTTCTATTTAGGGAATCTGACACAGCCCTTTTCTTCCCTGTCCCCAGCCCACAGTTCGGGCTTCTAGCTCCCCAAGGTACATTACAGGATCAAGAACTAGATGGGAGCCCGTCCTCTCTCTCAGCCTCTCTCTTTTCAGATGAAACATTCAAGTGAAGACTGCTGTGGGTTCTCTGAACCATGAATGCTACAGAGTAGACCTATGCTGTGCTCAAGGATCATGGTCAATTCCCGGACAACACCATCTTTTCTGAACGTTAGGAGGAAATAACAATTTAAGGAAAAGGTGAAAAAAACCCTCAAGCCTTCATTTGTAATTCTGCCTCCTACCACTTAAACTAATGGTTTCCAGCTCTGCACATTAACATCTCTAGAGAGCTTTTAAAAACTCTTACTGCACAGGCTTGCAACAGACCCAAACCTCTGGGAGTGGAACCCAGCACAGTACTTTCTCTGAGTCCTTGGGTGACTCTAATGTACGTCAATACTAAGAATCTTTGATACAGAGAAAGGCAATGTGTTATTATACATTTCTATAAAATCAGCAGAGTCAAGAATCCTGCTCTGTAATCAAATGTTTCTGCCTCTAGAATAACCTCATCTTTCAGGGTGACAGTTTCCTCATCAGCGAACTAAGGAGAAAAACAGCTTCTACTCCATAATGTGAAGATTGAAGGAGATATTACATATAAAGTATTTAACACAGTGACTGACATGCAGTAAAAATTCAGTGTTCGCTACTCATTCTTACAAAAGAAGTTTAGTTTGTGCATCTGATTTTTCTTTGGAAATAGTCTATCAGCTCGTTTTCTTCAACCAAGATATACATCCATGATCCATGCAATTTTTTCTTCCTCCAGGATACTCACGAAAGCACAAAAATGCTAAGTTTTGCCATCTGGTGCTTAATACGTCAGCTCCAGGGCCACCATCACAATAATAATAACCTGATAGTTAACAGTCCTACCCTCAAAAGAGTTTAATGCCTCTCTCTATCAAGTCAGGCACTAAAATCCACCAGCCCTTGGCTGGCCATACTACTCTATTTAACAAAGTTACTAACTCAAGAAGAAAGCCGCACACTGGGTGCCTGGCTGGCTCAGTAGGTAAAGCATGGACTCTTGATCTCAGGGTCATGAGTTCAAACAGCACATTGGGCATGGAGCCTAGTCACAAAAAATAGAAAAAAACAAAAAAGCCACCTAGAAAATTTCAAGTCTTCTCTGAAACATCATTCTCATGTTTCGGAAGAAGAAACGTAAGATTTATGTACATAAAGATCTCATGACCATGCTAACTGGGTATTTTTGGAAACTCTGAATTCACAAATTTTGGCTATGCAATTTCACCGAAGTTATTATTCATCAAGTTATATATGTTAACGGCATGCTAACTGTTTTTTGGAAGCATTCTAAGTCACAAAGCAAAACTAAATCTTTTATAACCCTACAGTAACAGAATGCTCTACTACATTCAAATTTAGGTAGTTTTCATATTGGGTGCAGCATAATGAATATTTAAAGATACAAAATAAGCAAGTTAAACAGATTTGGGCCATATGGTTTAAATAACTGGTCCACATTTATCAGGTTAACCTACACATTTTAGCAAAGTACCCACCCTTGCTTTTAAGAACATTATGCAAATTGCACCTTAAGAACTAAACATTCCATTTGTCATTAATTTGAAAGCAAAGATTCAGGAAAATAAGAATAAATTTGCAGAAACTTTGCTGCTTTAAAAATGGAGCCTACCTTCAAAAATGACAATTGGGATATCTAAATCAGGATGTGTGGTTTATTGATCATACATATAGAGAAGCTTCCAAACTTTGCATTCAAAGCTGTAGGATCTTCCAGATCCAATGAGCACATCTATAGGTTTTGTTGACTTGTGTTTTTATTCCAAGTCCCATGAAGTCACATTGTATCCTCAAAAACAAACCGTATGTCCATTTTCAAAAGACTTCATAAAGAACAGAGGACAAATGGCAGAGGGAAGGGTCCCATGGTCAAGACTAAATTACAAAACTGACCTTTGAGATTAGCAACACAGTGGTTCATAACCACGGATGACCATAACAGTCACATGGCAGCTTTCTCAGCCCACACGTGGCCACCAGTGGGTGTAGGGTATTCTTAAGAAATCAACCATCGTCTACCCTGACACTTAAGACAACCATAGCTCAGAGAGGTGCATTCTCTTCCTCAAAGTCACCTGTTAGTTAAAAACAGAAAGGCAGGAATCAAATCTTTCTTTAAAGAGATCTATACAGGGGCACCTGGGTGGCTCAGGGGGTTAAGTGACCAACTCCTGATTTCGGCTCAGGTCACGATCTCGCGGTTTGTGGGTTCGAGCGAGCCCTGCGTCGGGTTCCACATCGACAGTGAGGAGCCTGCTTGGGTTTCTCTCTCCCTCCCTCTCTCTGCCCCTCCCCTGCTCATGTTCTCTCTTCCTCTCTCTCAAAATAAATAAATAAGCTTAAAAAAATAAAAACAAAAAAAAATAAAGGGGCCTGTACAGACCCATGAGTAAAGTGCATCACGAAAAAAAGAAAAGTCCTCCCCATTCTCCCTTCAGTCCTCACTCTAGTCTATCCTGTCATTTAAGAGGAGACTACAGCAGTCCAGGAACCAGAACTAACCTGCCCAAAGTCAGTCACATATGCCCAAAACGACATAAGTGGGAATGAAACCTGTATACACCGCCTCCCAAACTGCTGCTCTCCGTGAAGTCTGCCCATCCTGAGAGTCAGTCAAACCTTTTCGTTCCACGTGTCCTATTGGCAACAGGAATACTTAGGCACTTATGAATAGCGAGAGGAAACACAGAGACCATCCTCAGCCACTGCAAATTCGGAGCAGCTAGTGCGCTCCGACTACATTTTTCTACTTGTTCCAAAAGAAGACCCTCAGGACTTGAGAAGAGAATTCGCAGTTTTGTGGACCAGTGAACACTTAGCGGCGTGTAGCACGGATGCAGCGGGGGGAGAGCGCTCACATCATCATCGTTTTGAAAGTGAAGGCCCGCACTGCTACGTATTCTTCAGACACAGATAACAGAAGGGAAGTTGCATGCACATCATTTATATTCTGAGGCTCTGGCTGCATTATCTTGTGAATCCCAACGTAGTGTCATCACACAAACAATTAAGCAAACACCTCTAGCAAGCACACTGCTAATGCATACAAATTAAATAGAGAGATATACAGACGGACTGATGGACTGATTTGCAGAATTTCAGTCACATCCAAAGACACACTTTGGAGGCACCTGATGGGGAAGAGGGGAAAGACACACAACAGGCAATTACTAATGATATTTGGCTAAAAATTGCTGTCATCCATTTCCTGATGAAGTGGTTCAGATGCATTTTACTCAACCCAAAATACGTAAGACGGAGATAAAAACATTCTTTAATAATAATGTACTTCTGATGAGACAGAATATAGAAAATTACACTCTTGGTAAATTCATCAGCGAGAAGCAATCAGCAGAGCACTGGAGGTCACCTTTAGCATATGCCCTCACTCTGCTTTCACAAATAATCACCTGAAATATAAGGCTGGAGGCTGACTTTTTCATCTAAATCAAACACGAAACACTCACTGATCCTTTACGTCCCACCAGGTTAGTTTTAAACTTGGTTAACATTTTCACCCAGTGCACAGACATCTAGGAAGTCCAGCTGGAAGAACTCCTCTGGGGCCATTTTTCACAGGCAAAAAAGCACAAATGCTGAAATACATATAAAGAAATGCCCCCTGTTGCAATCATAATAACCTATGCAGTAAGATATTTCCATAAGCCGCTTCCAGGAGTCTGAGAACTTATAACACTGTCCTCATCGTCAGAGTGGAGACAACGGATTAGAAAACCAGAGGGGCAGAAAAGGGCAGAGGCCACTCTTCAGAAAAGCACGTTGAAATTAAAAAGCTCAAGTAGAATTCCCTTCTTTAAAGAGTCTCACCTTTGTTGCCAAAGCTTCGGCGCTTTCTCGACAGGTCTTCTCTATTTCAAGATGGTTCTGCATAAAATTGACTTCCTCTATAACCATGTGAGAAACTAGGAATGAGGGGAAAAAAGTCTCAGCATTCAGAGATTAGTCAGTGATTCCAGAAGCCCACACATTTCGTCCCATGACTCAGAATACTTCAATTCTTTAGCTAGCCAGACCTTCATCTCTCATGGAAAAAAAAAGTGTTGAAGAGGCTGTCCTGATTAAATCTTAGCTAATATATGAATGTGGAAGGGAAAAAAAGAACACAAGGAAGAGGCTTTTATTGCCGGTGCACACATTTTAGGAAAGCTAGTTAGGAAGTTTTTTGAAGTGTCTGCTTCCCATGTACCTGTGCATGCAGCCAGACACGTCCACGAATTTGGACGACAGAGTCTGTCCTAAATAAAAAGTGGCACACGTGATTTCCTTTGCATAACAGGACAGAACACGTGGATCTAATAAGGAAAGCTAGCAAAAGAGACATTTTTTAAAAATAAACCTCCAATTGATCTCTTTAACTGGAGTAACGGATGTGGCAGCTTAGTGATGGTCAGTACTGTAACAGCAGTCTTTATCAGGGACAAAGTGGTTACTTTTACTAAACTCCAAGGCAGAAAAGCAGAGCAACAAGGTTTATGCACCATAGGACGATGAAATCAGATGCTGCTTGCATCACAGACTGCTAGGAAATTCGGAAGAAAACAGAATTTTATTCGATACTTTACCAATGCCTGAAAAATAGTTATTTTGAGGTGTTTTTTTCCTAAATAGCTGCTCCGTATAAATGGAGATCTACGGGTACAGAATTGAGAACTTGAATCGTACTCGAAAGACCAAGGGACATGCCAATTCCTCTCGCCCATGTTTCTAGCTAAAAGAAAACGCTCAGAATCTTAAACTTAACTGTAGAGGTGTATACTCATTGACATTTGTTTGGCTTAAGAAAGAAAAATTAAGTCTACCCAAATGTGAAACCCAACAAAGTTAGGCAAAAAGCACTGGGCTCACATAACACAAAGAGAGATTACTTTTGCTTCATTTAAGCTTAATTAACCTGCAATTATGATTAAACTCAGGGGGGGAAAAATTTCTCTCCAAATTAAATACAAAAATGTATTACTTCCTAAGTCTGTCCAAAGTTCTTATTATGTTAATATTCAGATTCATAAAGCAGGACTAAATGGCCAGAAACATCTCTAACCTTGACATTTTTTCAGGGGTAATAATAATCTGCAGCAAATGCAGGCCAACCAAAAACCACTTAACTAATTAGTAGTTGCAGTCACCGAGAAAAACATGAATCAACACTGTTATTACAAGTGGCACATTTGAGTGGCATCTAATTATGACTTGATGAGCACGATACTTGCATTATCAACATTACTACCGCATCCCATCAGGGCCTAAAAGCTGCTGATGGCATTGACTTCGAGAAACTCCCACTCAATGGTACGGCAGCACCCAACAATCGGCTTGGCAGGGGCCCCCCTCACTAAATGACACGTTAAGCGTAATTACTGGTAGACATTGTAAATAAACAGGATTGGAAGTGAAAATTGTACCAAGTGCATAAGACACAATCTGACACATTGGAAGTGGCAGCCTTAATTGAGAGTTTCTTTGACTGCTCAAGATCATTTCAACTGCATTTCTCAGAGGACAGTGATTATAACTGTGGAGACAGACGGCATAATGGTATCAGCACTGCTGACAGAGCAGTGAATTAAATTGTATCTGCTGTTGTGTGAAAGCCTTGATGAGAGGTACAGATGCCTTAGTGGTCTTATCATTATAACACAATGGTCATGTTGTCATCAACCTTTCTGGCTCCAATTGAAAAGAAATGATTGTGTGTTGAGGCTCTGCGCCCCCCCCCCTCCACACACCCCCCCTCCTATTCTATCTCTTGTTCTGAATAGAACCAATTTTCAGAGAGCTATGAAATCACGCAATAGGTCCTAAAATGCAGCTGCTTGGCATACAAACGGGTCCCCATTAAACTGGAATCACACACAATATGTGTTTATGCCAGAAGAACAAATAGAAGCTGAACACAGGCCAAGTTTATTCACACACACAAAGCCCATGTAGCTCTTCATCAATATAATTGCCTTTTATATTGTAGTTTAAATAATAGGCTCTATTATTTCCTTAAAATCCTAATATTCTTGGCATTTTATCACTGTGTTTACAAGGTAGGTTCTTCAAAAATGTGAAGGAAAGAGAAAAGAAACCTACACAATTTTTACAACATCAAATATTACTTTGAATTTTTTAGCCTTAACTACTTGACTTCTTCTCCCACAATCTGGTATTTCCATGATCATAACAAAAACATAAACACTCTGCATGTTTCATAGGAATTTGACTTTTTATTCAACAACATTCTTGCTCATGGAAGAGTGAGAAAAATCATTCCACCATAGCCAGGTTTAAGCCTAGCAAAAAGAAAAAAAAAAAAACTTATTTTCTGAACATTTTGTAAAAATCTGCCCTGTAATTTAACTTGATAAACTTACAAAGGTAGCGCTAGCCCCCATTTTCTCCAATTCTCATACAGTAGACTCCATCAGGTAGGTGTGCTTTTTTTTTTAATCTCTTCCTCTAAGAGGGAACAGTAGAAATCAGAAATTGTGCTTTGATTTCTAGTTTAAAAAATTATCCCTATGCTAAATAGGTAGCAAAGAAACGTACTTATCAACTTTCCAGATTCAAAAGAGAACATACTTCAAAGGGCAATTATATCTTTGAAAAGCATGACCTCATTTCTAAAACCAAAAGTCAGGTTACATGACACAAAACAGATATTTCTGTAATACATCATTTCATTTGCACCTTCCAAAGGACAAAAGTTTTAAAAACCTTTAGGTGTTCATTCAGTGATTTGCCTTACGGTGCTGAACGCAGGCTTGTCTCGTAATATCCACAGACCATGACCACTACCCCTAAAAGTGTCTATAATTTCGATGACATGAAAGTTTAAAAAAGTTTAAAAACTTTCGATGACATGAAATTTTAAAAAAGTTTTAAAAAAGAAGAAAGCCGAATCCAGGTATTTTAGAAATACATACTGAAATATTTACAAATAAAATGAGATGATGGCTAGAATTCGTTTCAACATAATCTGAGGTTGGTGAGAGCAGAGGTATGGATGCAGAGATGAAATTAACTTGGCCATCAGCTGGTTAACTGTCGAAGCTGTATACTGCATAAATGGGGGTTCGTTATACTATTTTCTCACTTTTGCATAAGCTTGATACTTTCCATAGTAACACTTGTTTTTAATGACTCTGAGAAGTAAGAAGCATAACCTAAAAGTACGTTGACTGTTGCGTCTACCAGTCGAGCTGAATTAGCCAAGTTTGTTTCTCCTCTTTGTGACCCCAAAGCACATGTACATACGCGCCATCATAGAATGCATCACACCGTAGGGCAACTGGGCTTTTCTTTCTTTGTCACTTGCTTTTGTCTTTTTTTTTTTAAGGTTTATTTTTATTTTTTGAGAGAGAGAGAGACAGACAGACAGAGCACGAGCGGGGGAGGAGCAGAGAGAGAGGGAGACACAGAATCCGAAACAGGCTCCAGGCTCTGAGCTGTCAGCACAGAGCCCGACGCGGGGCTCAAACTCACAAACTGCAAGATCATGACCTGAGCTGAAGCCAGATGCTCAACAGACTGAGCCACCCAGGTGCCCCTGCTTTCGTCTTTTATTAACCGTGAGCATGAGAGCAGGAATTTTTCTTTGCTCACGTGGGACTCCCTTGCACCTAGCATGATGCTAGGTATCAACTAGGTTACCAGGTTTGTGTTTGTCTCAACAACTGAGAAAACAGATCAGGCCTACCTTCATCTGTGAACACCCTTTTACAAGAACAGAAGTTCTCTCTAGAACAGAACTGCTCAGGACACAACCACCATCACCATTTATCGGGCCAACTACGTGTCCAGCCTGTTCCACACCCTTTACATGTGTTCTGTCGTGAATTCTCACAACAGTCTTAGGAGGCATGTACTATCACAAGTTTTGTATTTGAGAACACTGAAGCCCAAAAAGTCAAGTAACAGATGTCAAATTACAGAGTTCTAACCGGTCAGGCCCAGCCAAACCAATTTCTAGGCGACTCCCATTCCTCCATGTCTCTTTCTAACTTGTTGTATTCAAAGGTGATACCACCAGGGGCGCCTGGGTGGCTCAGTCCAGTTAAGTGTCCAACTTCGGCTCAGGTCATGATCTCGCGGTTCATGGGTTGGAGCTCCCCGTCGGGCTCTGTGCTGACAGCTCACAGCCTGGAGCCTGCTTCGGATTCTGTGTCTTCCTCTCTCTCTGCCCCTGCCCCACTCAACGTGTCTCTCTCTCTCTCTCTCTCTCTCTCTCTCTCTCTTTCTCTCAAAAATAAACATTAAAATTAAAAAAAATTTTGGGGGGGGGGTGCCTGGGTGGCTCGGTCGGTTGAGCGTCCGACTTTGGCTTAGGTTAACAATCTCACAGTTCAGGGATTTGAGCCCCACATAGGGCTCTATGCTGACAGCTCAGAGCCTGGAGCCTGCTTCGGATTCTGTGTCTTCCTCTCTCCCTGCCCCTCCCCTGCTCAGGCTTTGTCACTCTCTCACTCGAGAATAAATAAACTTAAGTCTACGGCCATACCACCCTGAACACGCCCGATCTCGTCTGATCTCGGAAGCTAAGCAGGGTCAGGCCTGGTTAGTACTTGGATGGGAGAATAAATAAACTTAAAAAAAAAAAATTAACAAAGGGGACGCCACCAATGGTGCCACCCTGAGCAAAACTCCTCTCCATCCAGCCAACTGTCAGCAATACTCAGATGCAGGGTGTCTCCCAAGCAGATGTGATGAACGTACCACAAGTTCTCCTGCAACATCAGGTTACCTGCAAGGTCTTCACATAGTGTGCAAACAGTGACGAAAGCCGGCAGGTGTGCAGGAAAACGGGTGTGCCCTAACACAGAGCAAAGGCTCTCAGGTTCTGGCTGGAGGGCATCAAAGACCTTTACTTACTTCTCCTCGCACAGGAATCTGCCTTCATAGGGAACATGGCTTTGCTAGGCAGTGATGCTCCTCGTGCAGGAAGACAGGAGGAAGGCTCAGGAAGAGCTGCACGGAAATCTGGACGAAACCTGCTAGAAAGAGCACGCTGAGCCGGGACGGTAGAGCCCTCCTGTGGAACAGAGCTCCTCCTAAACCTGGTTCAGCTGCTCTCTTCTGCACTCGGAGAACGAGGTTTAGCAGGTAAACGTTATAGGCAGGCAGATTTCCGCTTAGCACCCAAAGAAACTCTCCCTGTCCGAAAATGAAATCGTGAACTAACTCCTGTCCTCTTAACACTGAAGGGCACTCTGGCCAAGGCAGTGAATGAGATGCTGGCAGCAGCAACTAATATTTACGGAGTCCTTGAACTCTAACGCCAGGCAATGCATTCAGCACTTTTTACATGAAGTATCTCATTTATTCCTTGAACAGCCTGTGAGGCAGGATCATTTATCCCAATCTTAACGAATGCGGAAATCGTTCAGGGTTAGGTGGATTGACACCAAAGGGCGCTTTTTACGGGTGGTAACTGAGGCATTCCCTTCCAAACCTGAACTTCCACCCTCAGTTCAAAGGTCATCGACCACAGTCGTAATGTTTTAACAAATATTCAAAGTTTTCTTCCTCCCCATTTCCTGTTCTTTTGAGACGAGTCAAGAGTCAGCACTGTGTTTTCCTGTCATCCAACTTTAAGGTTGAGCTGACTTAGAAAAGTGAAAAATTAAATGAAGACAGCAATAAAGATTGTTGTACTAACCTTTCAATTGATTCTTTCAGGCTTTGAGCTGCTCGTAGGGAAAAGTGTGAATTTTTAAAACTATCAAAGGCACTTAGAGAAAAGAGACAAAGAGGGAAAAAGAAATAGATGAGAGCAGTTTATGTGTTACTCTAAAGGTAGGCTGATTTGGGGGGAAGCCCCTTCCACGTGTGCATAACACAAGAGGCAAAATGCCTACTACCTACCCGACCAAAGCATTTTATGGTAAGTCCAACCATAAGAACTTGAATTATTCCCGCTACACACAGCATGCCAATCCACTATCAAGAGTTAATTCAAGAACATGAATTGGTAACAATGCCCATGGCATAACCCTTTTGGTGTGACTTGGTGTTAGAACATCCCATTAATTCTGCATCAGGGAAGAAGAAAGTCCTACACCCATTGCAATTCACACATTCACAAATAAGACATATTTCTGTCATAGCGTACTGGCCTCCAAAGATAGGTAACATCAACAATATTCCCCTGAGATTTGGTTACAGCCAGACCCTTGAAATAACCTGGCTATTGAAATTAACGATAATGCTGCATTTTTATGGCTGTTTCACCTTCAGCAAGAATAAACTGTTTTGTTGTGTAGTTACCCAGTCAACATTTTATGATACAATCAAACAGCCTAATGCAGCATCTGCAGAAAGATGGGAAAGATCTTGCTTCCAAGGGAGAGGGTCACTTTTCCTGCTAAGGTCTGGTCCTCTTCCCATGACATATTTCCTTCTGCTCCTTCTGAGTGTGACCAGATATATTCTATCTTAGGGGATAAGGTAATAACAGATTTGGATAAGAGCGCCTGAGTGGCTCAGTCGGTTAAGCATCCGACTTCAGCCCAGGTCATGATCTCGAGGGTTGTGGGTTTGAGCCCTGCGTCGGGCTCTGTGCTGACAGCTCAGAGCCTGGCTCCTGCTTCCGGTTCTGTGTCTCCCCCTCACTCTGTCCCTCCCCTGCTCACACTCTGTGTCTGTCTCTCAATAATAAATAAATGTTAAAAAAAATTTTTTTAAATAACAGATTTGGATCACATACAAAAATAAGACCATACCAGAAATTTAGATGATTACAGCTTTTATGGGCATATGACTTTCCCTGGTGAGACGGGGCCATTTCAAACATGCAAACTCTTAAAAAAATGTGTAAGTTCTGTGAACTAGAATTCCTTTTCTATGAATTAAGGTAAGAGACAAATCAGACCACTCTAAAGATGTGTAAGAATACTTGACATGGCATTACTTAGGATATCTAAAACTCCAAAACAATCCATCATCTGTCATTGAAAAAAAAAATGTTTAAATAAATTATGGTACGATCATATAAGAGACTAAGATGGACAACAATTAAAACAAATACTAAAACAAATTAATATAAAAACAAATTGAAACAAATATACATCTCTACTGACATGCAAAAAATACACCGTTTCCTGAAAAGAGCAGGCTGCAAAACTAAATGCAAAGCATGGCTTTGCTTTTTGTGGACACACATATTGCCTACAGACAAAAGACCAAGAAAGAAAGACTATAAAACACTAACGCTGCCTTTTCTCAGAGTCAAGATAACAAGTAATTTTTGTTCTCCTTCGACTGTTCTACATAGTAAAATTTTTTCATAACAAGGGCAAACTGTCTTTTATAATAACATACTCATAAAACAATAATGCTCATTGCATTTGTTTGAAAATTACAGTAATGCCAGGACATTGTGGGGGGGGTGGCAAATGGGAGGACAATTCTTGCTTTCTTGGATACTCAATGCAGCGGCAACTAAACACAGGGGCCGTGCCTACCCACATAATCCCAAAACACAGTTGGGGTGTGTTTACAATAATTCCAATGAAAGGCTTACATACTTTTCTGAAATTCCTCCAGTTTTTTAACAGCTTCATCTCGTTCTTGCCTAATTTTGTCGCACTGAAATGAGAAAACACGGAAACGTTAAATTTTTATCACAAGCTTGCCTAATTTTGTCGCACTGAAATGAGAAAACACGGAAACGTTAAATTTTTACCATAAGCTTGCCTAATTTTGTCACACTGAAATGAGAAAACACGGCAACGTTAAATTTTTATCATAAGCTTGGGAAGGCAAAAAAGAGCAAACTTACAAACAGTAACAATTTTATGAGAAGAAAACGAAAATTTAAAACCTTTAAGAAGCACTCATGGTCACATGGTACTTATTCTACTCAGTCACATGGTCTTTGTACTATTTGTATCTGGCCACTTTCCTTGGACCTTCTAAGATAATGAGTCATCCTCCTGCTCGTTATCTCCTCAGGAACGGACCCATTTAACATCCTTGAGTTCAAATCACTCTTTTAAGAGAATATATGTGCCTCTTTTTAAGTGGGTATTTGGCTAATACAGTGAACACCCCCCACATCTGCAGCTCAGATTCCCTGAAACTGGATAGGAACGATCTCTCCAGAACTATTCAGAACACCTGCGCACAACCGGAAGTGATGACACTTGAACACAAACTGCTGCCCTGCGTCCCTTGAAACCTTCACTCAGGGAAAAAGATATCCTTGCATCCTCAGAATTCTACAGAGAAGGTAGCAAATTAAAATAAGAGAAGACAAAATATTCCACAATAAGCATATGTCATTGACAAACTATTTTTTAGGGTTTTTTTGTGGGGGTTTTTTTGTTTTGGTTTTTAGAGAAAGAGAGCGAGTACAAGCTGGGGAGAGGGGCAGAGGGAGGGAGAGGGAGAGAGAGAGAGAGAGAGTGGGGCCTGATCCCACGACCCTGGGATCGTGAACTGAGCCGAAATCAAGAGACTTAACGCTCAACCAACTGTGCCACTCAGGGGCCCGAACAAATTTTTAGTTTTAAAAGGTGGGAGGACTCACCGAAAAGACTAGGAGGAGTAAGACCTTAAAAGGCAAAAATAACTTTTAAAGCATGAGGACCTTCCAGTGTGTCTGGTATAGAAACAAGCATCCCTTAGTTTTACAAGCCCTGAAGGTATTAATGAATGCTATAAAAGCCTCACGTTCATTACGAGGACTGATGCGACTTACCCATGAGTTTCACAAACCGGGTTAAGTATAACACATTTCAGAAAGATTTTCATCGTATGTGTCTAAAACTTTAAAAAGTTATTTTTAACTATTAGAGTGAGAATTAATTTCTGAATTTTCTGGGACTACTCTAATACCATTACCAGAGGGTCATGTGAATAAAGCA
This sequence comes from Panthera uncia, assembly GCF_023721935.1. Lineage (NCBI taxonomy): Eukaryota > Metazoa > Chordata > Mammalia > Carnivora > Felidae > Panthera > Panthera uncia. The sequence goes on from NC_064818.1 coordinate 71,289,375, forward strand.
CAACTTTCAATTATATTTGAATCCTACCGTGCCAGATAAACATATTGGGATTTCATGCCTTTGGATATTTCCCATTTCCGTTTACAATGGTTAAAAAGTCATGATGCCACTGATAATTTGGAAAACCCAAATAAAGACAGTGAGATAGTCTCATCCATCAGACTGGCAAAAACGGAAAACGTTTGTTCTCAGGAGTTAGAAAACCCTCACACACTGCTGGTGGGAGTGTCAACTGGCATAACAAACTACCAAAACTGAAAATGCACGTACCCTGTGACTCGGCAATTCCACTTTTTCTTTAAAGACTTTATTTGCAAGTAATCTCTACGCCCAACGTGGGGCTCGAACGCACAACCCCGAGGTCAAGAGTCGCATGCTCTTCTGACTGAGCCAGCCAGGCGCCCCTGAAATTCCACTTCTAGATTCTGTTACTGGAATCTCTAGTACAAGCCGATCTGTACATACATGTTCGACATTTATAATAACAATAAATCATGGTGTTTTCACGTAACACACTAGACACCAGTGACAGCGAATGCACGTGAGCTCTGTGTCAACATATACTGCAAAAGCCATAATGGCAAATAAAAGGACTCGGTGCACAAAAGAAAAAAAAAAGGGACTTGATGCACATATACCAAAGTATACCTTAAGCGGATAAAATCACTTTACATACTATGCTATAGTATACTATAAATGTACATTTCACAATACATATGGCATATATGAAACATATAAAAACACATAATAAAAGGACACGTACACAATTTATCATGGCAGTTGGCTCTTAAAACAAGGAGGGGAAGGGGCCCAGGGCAGAGCGACACGGGGAACCTTCGATTTTACTTGCAGCATTCTTTTTTAGTTAAAAAAACAACAACAACAACATTTAATTCTGTAAGGGCCATATTTGTTACATCAATCTCTGCCCTTTTCTGTGCTTTTAAAATATTTTTCTTAATTAAAAAAAATTAAGACATAAACAGTTCAGCCTCCCCTTTAAAATGTCTCAGGAGGGGCGCCTGGGTGGCTCAGTCGGTTAAGCATTCGACTTCGGCTCAGGTCACGATCTCGCGGTATGTGAGTTCGAGCCCCGTGTCGGGCTCTGGGCTGACGGCTCAGAGCCTGGAGACTGTTTCAGATTCTGTGTCTCCCTCTCTCTCTGACCCTCCCCCGTTCATGCTTGTCTCTCTCTGTCTCAAAAATAAATAAACGTTAAAAAAAAATTAAAAAAAAAAATTTCCAGGAAACAAAAATTAAAAAAAAAAAAAAAAAAAAAAACCAAAACCAAAAAACCTATGTCCATTCATTTGGGGAAAATCCATTCTGGCAAGAGTGCACGAAAGAGGCACTGGTGCTAAATCAGCAAGGCTGTTTACTAAATCCTGACTTACACCCTCCCGAAGAGGGATCAGCCCAGACCATTTCCTTGAGGAGAAGGCATATTCTTTCATTAAGGTCTTCTTCAGGAATTTCTCCTCTGTGGGAGGGGAAGTAATGTCGTCTAATTGAGTTTCAAGTTACAACTTAACAGATAAACTGCATTCATTCATTCATTCATTCATTCATTCATTTTGGTGTTTACAATTCTAAACACTAGAGTTCTGGATTCTCAAATAAGCTTTGTTAGATCTTTCCCCCCAAAGGGACGGAATGCTTAGCTAGCCAGCTGTTTCAGGAATGTTCTTCTTGTTTTCTAGAATGAGGCTTCTGTTTCTGTGGAACCACCCCGCCACCCTGCCAGTCGGCACACCCACCTCCAACAACTCACAGTTTAGTCTAAATGAGCATAAGCGAAACATAATTTCTGACTAGACTTACATGCCTGAGTTATGATTGCCAAGTGAAATAGATCTGATGCTTTCTTTCCAGTTAACTTCATGTTTCTTAATCTGACATTTCTGAAAGGTGTAACATGCCCTGTGAAAAACCGTCTTCATCTAAGATTTGGCACTTGGGCATGTTGTCCCTGACTTAATACCACTTGGATTCTTCTATATCCCTCTCCAAGCTCCACCTGAAAGAATCAAGGTGAATTTAATTCTTCCCTAAATCAAAAACCAGGGTTGGGGCGCCTGGGTGGCTCCGTCGGTTAAGCAGCCGACTTCGGCTCAGGTCATGATCTCACGGTCCATGAGTTCGAGCCCTGCGTCAGGCTCTGTGCTGACAGCCTGGAGCCTGTTTCGGATTCTGTGTCTCCCTCTCTCTGACCCTCCCCCGTTCATGCTCTGTCTCTCTCTGTCTCAAAAATAAATAAACGTTTTAAAAAAAAATCAAAAACCAGGGTTTTCACTGAGATATGAACATTAAACACGATAGCATTCTACGGTGGATTTGAAAAAGACCACCGACAGACATCACACACAAACCACCCGTGCAGGTACCATTTACTGGTCATGAACCACACATGCCAATTTTAGGTGGGCTTATACCATTTCCCCAGAAGTAAAGCTTTATGCCCATGCTCTCCACTCATAAGGCCCAGGTAGACAGGCTTTGGTTAATAACAGGTCTCAGTATCCCAGTCTTACTCTAACGTGCCAGGAACCGGTTTCTACCGTCCGGCCATATGTTTTTAACACGACCCCTACAGGCATCACCAGAGGATTCAGAAGCGTCTCCCAAACCCAGCTGTATTCTAGCAGGGGTCTTCGTGTGGCTTTGCTTTCTATTTTCTGCAACCGCATTATGATAGAACTGGCAGCCACAGAATTTACCATCTGCTATGGATACTGAAAGGGGTGTGTGTTGCGGGGGGAGGGGGAATCTACACATGCGGCAAATGCAGCTGACTTACTCCAAACCAGAGCTGAACAAAATATGAAGGACATACCCCTTTACTTAAGCAGAAACCCAAATATCCACTTATCTTATCATTTTAGGTGAACCCCAAAAAATACCTTGTAACCTTTCTCTCATTCTACCCACAGAGGGAAGTTAGCAAGGATTCTGGGCCTTTTTGGGAGAATGTTGCGTCTTTATGTCCTGCAGAAGCCCCTCACCCACCCTACCCCTTCCTCTACCCTGCCCACACAGCTGCAGCATTTGTAGAAACTGTTTCTTTTTGTGTGAGAATTGCTCATGGAGACTTTGCAATAGCAACAGATGTTCCTGGGCCCACGTCACTTCATTATGATGCCCAACGACTCTCTGTATAGCCGGCGGCTGGGGTAGAACCCAGCAGCACGAGGGCTGACTGTGTTAAGCTAGCTGGATGACATGAGGTCGATTCTAGAGTCTCTATATTGGCTCTTTATGAAGTGGTGAATTAGCCAGAGGTTGGCCTTGCTGGTTTTGAATATTAGAGGTCCTGGCCTCAATGTGTGAAGGCCTGGCTCTGTTCCACGAATGTTCCTTGAGCCTCATCCAGGCAGATACCTGGCTTCTGAAACGAAACCAGCATTTCAAAGCACTTGGCAGAATGATGTGCAGAGATAAGTCTCTCCAGGGTGAACTGGCAATCCCTCCCTCCCCCCACCAAAACGGGCGCCTCCCTTCCTTCTCCCTCACACATCAACTGTTTATACAACAGTATCTGCTTCACGGGGCTCAGCAGAAATACAGAGAACTGTGGTAGACACTAAGCTTTCTTTACGTGTCGCTGTGTGTATATCTGAGGCAAGAAAAGTCCCAATATTCTGAATTGTGTCTAACTTCCACTAACATAAACATTCATGTTTATCTCCACGGTACACAAATTCAGTGCAGGGTTGCCAGCCTAGACAGAAAGGCACGTCTGGGACCCAAGAAGGGCGCACACACACTGCACGCACACAACATGAACAAAGTAGGCAATCCACACAAGACAACTACCTTAGTTGACTGAATGAGACTTCTAAGCAGGTGTCTCTTGTAATCACCGAATGCCTCCATTTCCTTCCTCCAAGCACTGAACAAATTACCCCTACAGCACCCACACGTGCCAGGCACTGTGTTAAGCACGGGGGCGGGGGCGGGGGGGCACGTAACAGCACACTCTCACGAAACCTGCAACCTACCCAGAAAGAAGCAATTCATAAAAACACTTGCTAGAATGGGACAAACGCTGTACAAGGGGAACACATAGCAGAGGCTATAACACCAGATCTGAGAAGGAGGCAGCCCTCCACCGTTTTTACTTCTTTTTCTTGAAGTTCACTCCTTTTACGCCCAGTTACAACACTTAAAAGTTGAAGCATGCACGGCAGCAGAATGGTGCCTATTTACCTGTTTTGGGATCTCTGGCGATGAACTTGGATAATGGTGGGGAGAGTCTTCCACCTGGTGAAGCTGGGCTAGAACGTGCCTGGGCTTCTCCTTAAAGAACACAGTAACTGAACTCATTCCCCCTCACATGGGATTCCCCTCACCCTCCTTCTCTTTTGGTGGCGTTCTTTCTTCCAATTCAAAGTTCTTTCCCTCCAATTTTCACAGGCAATAAAGCAGTAGCTGCCCCCTGAAGCTGTCGTACAGCATTCTCCAAATTCTAGGTATTGTGTGTTCGATGGAAACACATGTCCTCAGAACAGAGATCCTTGCTCTTTGTTTCTGGATAGATTGCTGTTAATAAGAGACTCATTTTCACTTTCAAACTGCTAAGTAATTACTTTTTCTCTGGCACAACCACTTGCCACTCTGTTCTAAAGAAACTGCATGTATGTGGATGTATTATGCATGAACAGTTAGCATAATGGATGCGTATCTCGCTCTTTAAAGTGGCTTCTTTACTGATTTTTTTTTAATAAAATACTTTGGGACCTTCACCTCTGAAATTTACACAAGAGAAAGAAATGCTAACAATAGAAAACGGGAGCCAAGATGCAAACAGTATCATATATCTGGCTTCTTGAAACGTAAGTCTTGGAAAGTGTCTGTCTCATTCCCTTTCATTCATTGTTCCTGGCAAGCTGACAGAGCCGCCTGATGCACTGTGACAGTAGCTCATCCAAACGGCTTCTAATCAGCCACTTAAACATTTATTCATTTCAAAACTCAATCTCAAGACACAATATTAAATATAAATACTGTTTAAAGGCAGACATTCTTCTATTATACAGATTTCCTTCTTTTTACACACACACACACACACACACACACACACACACACACCACCCTGAGAAATGTGAAAGCTATTCCATTAAAAGCTCAGTGAGGCTTCGCCCCCCCCCATATAGGAAAAAACCCCAAACAATTATGACAAAGATCCTGAATGAGTCATAAGGAGAATGCCCTTCGACTGTGGAAGCATTAGAAGCATGACTAATGTGGTGCCTGCTTCCTGAGCAAACGACCACATTTTATTTGACTGATCCCACAATACATCATCTTCTATTTGTCCATACCTCAAAAAAACAGATTTGGAAGGGTCGTGGGCTTCCACGTGACAGGCTTTCTTGCTCTTTAACATACTGTTGGCAATGTCGTTTAGCAACTAGGCCAAAAAATTAGAGAAAGTAGCACCCTTTCCATAAAGGCACATTGGGGACCCTTTTTACACTTTAACCCAACCCCATACAGCTTACTTGTACGCTCTAGAATATTCTGATAATAGTTTTGGTTGAGAAAATGCGATCAGTACATAAGAAATACACACAGATATTTTGTTATAAAGAAGTCAACAATTCTGCTTGGGAGAAAGTTGGAGAAGCCTTTGAAAAAAATAAGGGACACGTGAGCCAAGCATTAAGAGCTAGTAAGAGTTTGTCACACGGATGAGGGGAGGATCCTTATCTTTTCGGCCTTTTCCCATCCCACCCCCAGGCCCCAGGCACTCACAGCACAATTTATCCAAGTTATTTGTCCGCTTCCTGTGTCCCTCATTCGAGTTGTTTCACTCGAGAGTGGGACCTTCGTGCATTTTTCTTTATATACTCCAGGACTCAGAAGGCATTCAACAAAAAGTCTTCCCTCTCAAACAGATTTTGATTCCATCCTCACAGACAATGAGAAAAACCACAAAATGAGCAACATTCCATTTTTCTTAAATAAGGACACCTGCGAAGGAAAAGATCCTCGAAAGACCGGCCCACCCCTCCAGGTCTCTCCTCTTACCCTTGGCACACCTGTGCCAGAATCTACATGCACACACACTCACACACGTGAGTCTTCTGACGTTACGATTCACTCGCTATTTAACTTTCAGTTTTTAAAAACTGAAACTGTACTTAAAAACACAGACCTATCGATGGTCGAGATAAACGATCCAGAAAAGTATGGAGTCTGATAACTGGCTGTGGAAAATTCATGAGCTAACAACAAAGAACTACAAATAAAACCAAGACCTTGGTGGAGAAAGTCAATCAGCTCCCGTAAGTTTACCTGCTTCAAAAAGAACATTTGTGGTCAGAAGACCCACATAGGAATCTAGACTCCGTCAAGCTCTCGGGGTCTGTTCTCTGCACTGGAGCTGACACAGAGCTGTCTGGAGTATTGGACGAGGAAGACAAATGAGTGTGCATGGCCCACAGTAGCTTCTCAACAAACACAGCAGCTTGAGCAACTGCCGGCTCTGAAGAGACATGACGTCTCTTGGAGGAGACTCCAAACAGAGCATAAAAATATCTTACCCTTGGGGCGCCTGGGTGGCGCAGTCGGTTAAGCGTCCGACTTCAGCCAGGTCACGATCTCACGGTCCGTGAGTTCGAGCCCCGCGTCAGGCTCTGGGCTGATGGCTCGGAGCCTGGAGCCTGTTTCCGATTCTGTGTCTCCCTCTCTCTCTGCCCCTCCCCCGTTCATGCTCTGTCTCTCTCTGTCCCAAAAATAAATTAAAAATGTTGAAAAAAAAAATTTTTTTTAAAAATATCTTACCCCCAAAAAATCACACCCATTGTCTCTTCTCATTGATAAGGTTCGTGACCTAGCAACAAAGACAGACTGGATGTGGACACGAAGAAGGGAGAAACAACTTGCATTGTGTTTCTTTTGGTCCCTTCCACTTGTGCAAAATTCCCCCGGGTCAAATTAAATATGGCAAAAGGAGTTTTACTTTAATTTCCTCTCCTTGACTAATTTTAAACTCTGCTCTGGGTCTGCTAGGTAAGGACGGCCATGTGTATTTGCGGATAGGGATGGGACAAAGCTCACTCAGGCAGGCACAAGAAAGTGCTTTGCCAGAGAAAATGGTGTTCTCCATTTACCACCGCCAGAACTAACGCTGCTTTTACTCATTCTGTGCTGCATAAAAGGCTTTTATTATATGCTTCCCTCCTTTGTAATACAGCCCCCCTTTTTTGGAAAAAAAAATTTCAATAATAAACCTGTTAGCCTTTTAACAGAAGATGAACAGAACGCGATGAACTTAAAACCACTCTGTGTTGTTTTACCCACCACCACAGCGTTCCATACTGCTTCCATTTTTTTCTTCCTGTTTCTGTTAATAGTTATTTTTAAAGTATTAGAACGGAAGAAGGTCAGTAATGCATACAGATGTTACAAAAGTATCGGGCCACACTGCGTGTAGAGAAACATGGAAATAGTTAATGGGTGGGGGCGTCTGGGTGGCTCGGTCAGTTAAGCGTCTGACTCCGGCTCAGATCATGATCTCATAGTTCGTGGGTTCGAGCCCCGCGTCGGGCTCTGTGCTGACAGCTCAGAGCCTGGAGCCTGCTTCGGATTCTGTGTCTCCCTCTCTCTGCCCCTCCCCCACTCACACACTGCCTCTCTCTCTCTCTCTCTCTCTCTCTCTCTGTCTCTCCCTCTCTCAAAAATAAACATTGAAAAAAATTGTTTAATAAAAACAAAGAAATAGTTAAAGGGCAAAAGTAATTTATAATCCTTCTTTTACCAAATGCATATTACCTATAATTCCACTTGTGCAACAGATGGTTCACTTGAAGCCTCACCACAGAAGGTGGCTCTCCGTGAAATAACCATCACCTCCACCACCAACAGATGTTTATAGAACATCTACTATTTTGGGGGCAATGCTAGGTCTACATGTAAGCAACAATTAAAGGAGGAGAAGAAAAAAAACTTATTCTTCTGCCTATTATGTTATTCATTTTCTTCTATATTGTTCCTTCTCTGTCCCATGAAGACACTTGTTTGCTTTCTCTCCTCAGATCTTCTAGGTTAAGTCAAAGAGTTCTCCTGAATGAACCCTTCCAATGTGTCTTGTTCTTCCCCTCCTGGGCCAGGAATGCCAACAGAAGAGGCTCAACTGATAAAACAGACTCGACTGATAACTTCTTGGCTCTTTCTCCCGCAGCTGGAAGATGGTTGGGTCTCTTGGGGAAAGATGCTCAAGCCACGTGGCCTAAGCAGCAGCCACTGGCTCCACCCCCAAATCACGGGGCTTCAGGGAACCAGAATGTAAGCACAAGCTCCCCACCGGTTGGCATCCTCAGGACATCTGCGAGTGTGGGTGGTTATTGTGTTGGAATTAGGAATCTTGTCGAACTGTTTTTCTGGAACTTTCTTACCACATGAGAGATTCATGCACCAACCACTTTCTGTCACAGAGATTTTCATCACCCCCATCTACCATTCCCTAAATCACCTGACGGAAGAGAAGAAACTCAAGATGTCACAGAACATCAAGGATTTATTTACAAATGAGCAAAGGAGCCTTAAAAGTAGGTGAAAAATAATGATCTAAAAATCTGCTTTTATATGAACTAGAGTTCATACTATTAATACCACCAGTCATACAGGTAGCAAATTAATATGTGTGAAAATTTAAAAAAAAATTTTTTTTCAACGTTTATTTATTTTTGGGACAGAGAGAGACAGAGCATGAACGGGGGAGGGACAGAGAGAGAGGGAGACACAGAATCGGAAACAGGCTCCAGGCTCTGAGCCATCAGCCCAGAGCCTGACGCGGGGCTCGAACTCACGGACCATGAGATCGTGACCTGGCTGAAGTCGGACGCTTAACCGACTGCGCCACCCAGGCGCCCCTATGTGTGAAAATTTTAAATACGATTAAGAACCCAATAAATACCCTCAAATAGGCCACAAGTTTACAAACATTTGCCAATTTTCATTACTTATCTTATTCTCAAATGTTAAAGACAAGGTCTCATGATTTACAGCCATGATGACCATCTTCTTCAATAACCACAAACAACATGTTTTATGAATTTTCCACCACAGACATGTTTTGAAATATTCGTTCTGTCAAACAAAGTAATTTCTAAGCATAAATTTTGTTTCTATCTAAAAACAACAGGGGTGCCTGGGTGGCTCAGTTGGTTAAGCGTCCGACTTCAGCTCAGATCATCATCTTGCAGTTCGTGAGTTCGAGCCCTGCGTTGGGCTCTGTGCTGACAGCTCAGAGCCTGGAGCCTGCTTCAGATTCTGTGTTTCCCTCTTTCTCTGCCCCTCCCCCGCTTGTGCCCGGTGTCTGTCTGTCTGTCTGTCTCTCTCTCTCTCTCCCAAAAATAAACACTTAAAAATTTTTTAATAAAAAATAAAAATAATAATAATAATGGACAGTTCTGCCCTCTCCTACTTTTCATTTTAATTCAGCACTCTCCTTTTTTTTTTTTTTAACGCAGGCCTCTCTTTTGTCCCCTCCTTAAATTTACAGGGTGAGAAAAAAAGATATATAAATAAATATTCATAAATCTTAAATGGACCTGTGCGGAGACATATAGGTAAGTAGTTTATAAAGGTAAGTAGAACTCAATTATTTAAGTTTCAAAATAAAACTCCAGAGCCCCTGAAAATATTCATCAGGTACTACCATCTTCTTAGCGAGTGATTTTCAACTTCCGGTATATTATTCACATTCTGAGAGGAAACAAGCATCAAAAAGGTTTATGAAAGATGGGCTAAACGACCAACGACTAATGCCAAGGAGTTCCCTCCAGAATCTACCGCGTATGAGCCCCAGAGATAAATGCCTCCCTTTCAATTCCATCACTAGATCCCAAATCTGGTTGTCAGGAAAAAGTACAGTTCTCGGGGGCCCGGGATGCTTGGCCTGGTGCCTTGCGGCACATTTAGCCGTGTACTTAATCGCCCAGAGCAGCGCCCACTGTGGCATGCTGCTAGTCTTTACCATCTGGAGCCTGGAGTTGATATTAGCTTGAACCACACATGCAGGAGAAAAGAAAAAAGAAAAAAAAAAAAAACCTCTCATTCGCATTTAACTGAAATTGGTGGCAGAACAATGCGCCATGCCGTCTAGGCTTTTACACATGGAAGAAAGGAAAGGGTAGAGTACAAACCTTCTCCTTTGTTTTCTGGTTCTCGGCTCGGAGGTCTTCATATTCGCCTATGGCTAAAAGGAGAAAAAAGGAAAGCAGCATTATAACACTATCAGAAGTTTACTGTAGGAAAACCCTGGATCCAATTAACCTCTGTGGTCTGTGTACTAGGTTGGGGGTGGGGCAGAGAAGAGGCCGCAGAAGAGTCTCTGAAGACCATGGGGGAGGGGAAGGGGGAAAAAAAGTTACAGAGAGGGAGGGAGGCAAACCATAAGAGACTCTTAAAAACTGAGAACAAACTGAGGGTTGGTGGGGGGTGGGAGGGAGGGGAAAGTGGGTGATGGGCATTGAGGAGGGCACCTGTTGGCATGAGCACTGGGTGTCGTATGGAAACCAATCTGACAATCAATTTCATATTTAAAAAAAAAAAGAGAGAGAGAGACACCACAGCAGCTGTGAGCCCACCAGGCCAACTTTCGGCTCTCCCTAGGTCACAGAAAGACCTAGGAGCCATAAGTGACCTAGGACAAATCACTTCTCTTTGATGCTCAGCATTTGGGCCTGTGAGAGGAGACAGGTGGGTCCTCCGTGAAGTTCCTTCCAGCACTGTTAGTCTGTGGGGCTGTGATCAGAGGTTTCTTTTTAAAATCAGCCTCCAGAAAATAAAGTAGGCTTACACATTCAGTTCAATGTCACACATCTGCTTTATTCACAAAGCACAAGATTTATGCCATGAGTATAAAACTAAGAACAACTATTTTCAGGCACTGCAAAGGTCACTGATTAGCAAGACATGACCAGATATCAGCCAGATTCATTTCACTACGTTGGGAAAATATGTGAACGGTTGGGAAATATTTCCAACTATGTGAGAAAACAGCAGCCTATTATTGAAAATCCTCTACTGCCAGGAAAATAAAGTAGCCTGAACCCCCACATCCACCTTCTGGCCAAAGCACCATTCTTAGATATCCTCACGGTTGAGAATACGAGGTTCACAGCTTATGATGGGAGGAAAGAGCATGACCCACGATTAAGGATGGAATGAAATGTACAAGGTGGGCCTAACAGAGCCGGTACCTGTTCCCAGACCAGCGCCCTGACTGGCGCCACAGAGCCAGGGCATGCCCAGATTGCATTTTTGTACTTTTACTTTAAAAACATTTTCATCGGGATGTGTCTACAAAAAGGTCAGTTGTTTGTTTGTTTGTTTGTTTGTTTGTTTTTTAAAGGACAGAGTTTCCTACTTCCATGAATAACCCAAAGATAGAAAAAAATAATCAGGGGCGCCTGGGTGGCGCAGTCGGTTAAGCGTCCGGCTTCAGCCAGGTCACGATCTCGCGGTCTGTGAGTTCGAGCCCCGCGTCGGGCTCTGGGCTGATGGCTCGGAGCCTGGAGCCTGTTTCCGATTCTGTGTCTCCCTCTCTCTCTGCCCCTCCCCCGTTCATGCTCTGTCTCTCTCTGTCCCAAAAATAAATTAAAAAAAAAAAAAAAAAAAAAGTTGAAAAAAATAATCAGACATCAGTGGCTTCAAGAACATCCCAGATAATTTGGTCATTAAATCCAGGAGTGTAGGATTCTAACCACTGGAGCAGAGAACACCTCAAAAAACATACAATTCACATGGTGAAGTATATCCTCCATCAGTGATCCAAAGGGTTTAGAATAGCTAAGGCAATCACAGGACCACAACTTTAACACCCAACCAAATGAACAAATATTTATGGGATTACACCACCAATGCCCAGAAGTTTTAGCGGCACTCTGTGACGCTCTAAATAAGAATTAACGGACCATTTTATTGAAGCCGAGAACAATTCTTGAGAATTAGCCCATAAAATAGCCGAATAGATACATGTAAAGATAACAGACCTTTTATAAAGAATTGCATTTTCAACAGAAAAGACTGGAGTGACCACAGAATGAAGTCCTATGCACACCAGCTCCTCCTCAGCCTCCACCACACAAAACCCAACCAATGGGTATAAACTAAATTTGTCCTCAGTTATGAAAAATCAACAAAATGACCCCCTCCTTTTTTAAAAGAAAGCAACAAAACTAAGAGAGTCTAAAAATATGCACTTATGCATTGGGTAGTCTATGGCTGTGGTCCCAAATCTTATTACTGTATCTAATATTCTTTCAAAAACTAAATATATTTTACTGAGAGATTTTCGTTTACTTGACATTTAAAAGTATCTGCAGACGAAGTAGAAAAATCAAAACTGATTTACCACTCTTTTCTTGATGACCTACTTTACAGACGTACAAACAATAAAAGGCTTATAAAACCATGATCTCATATTGACATTAAGAATTTTTTTTTCTATTTCAAACATTAGATAACAGCTTTGAAGCTTTTAAAAAATACCGATACTACTCTTCCATTTTCTGACCAATAGAATCCAGATGAAACACCACAGACTCCCAACTACCCTTCATCTATCATGACTTAATGGAAACCAAAGAAAATATGCTTTCTTGTGACCATGGGCAACTTACAAAAATAAAGCCAGGTAGAGGGAATGCAGAGGAAAAGTATAGGAAGAATTCAACCACTTGGCAATGGGAAGGGGGCTCCTGGGGGATAGGGGATTAATGCAGAGAAAAACATTTACTTATATTTTTATTTCTTTGAAGATAAAAAACCAAGCTCACTGCCCTAAATAAGATTTACATACATACACACACAAACCCCATAGCGAATACACATGTAACCAACCCTGACCTCAGCGAAACTGGCAAAAATTGAAGTGACCTATATTATTCAGCTACTTCTTCTCTGGCAATGCTAAAGGGTCACAGAGAAAGCCTTCTCTTTGTTTCAGAACCGGCTCACTGGGAATTTTTGAAGTGAGTCACACAGCTCAAGTGATTTGATGATACAGATCCTCCAAAGCTTGAAGTAACCCAGTCAAAAGTAGATATTAACTTGACCAATGCTCTGCCATCTGAAAGACATCCACAGCTTAGGAAGACTTCATCTCTTGGGTTTACAGGTACAGTTTCTTTCACTGTACTATTAGGTCATATAACAGTAATTAAAAAGTGCAGCCAAGGGACACTGGTCTATTTGGTGACTCTCTCTGAATCTCAGATTCCTCATCTGAAGAATGAGAACAATCATCATACATCTTTCTTACAGTGTTGTGATTAGGAGTCAGCGTAAGATGTAAGAGTACCTTAGGTATATTATGTGTTCATTACATGTTAGCCATGGTTATTCTTAGGGATTCAGCAAAGTATATCAAATCCTGCAACCCCCACCCTCCACCAAATAAAAGGAGGAGAAAGGGAAATAACAATCAATGGTACTGTGTTGTAGTTATAAAAAAAAAAAAAAAGGGAAGTTGGCAAAGTGGCGGAAGCACGTCTGGGAGCTGCACTTTTCAATCCTGGCTGCACATTAGGATCACCTGTGGAGCTTTTAAATCATACAGATGCCTAGCCCCCTCTCTGCCCACCCCAACCCAAGATTCTAATTTAACTAGTTTAGGGTGGACCTTGGGCACCATATTTGTTTTAGAAAGTGAGCACCCCAGGTGATTCTAATGTGCAGCCAGGGAGGGGAATCGTTACATAAGAGTACAGAATGGAAGAAAAAGGGGGATGTGGAGAAAACAAGGAGAATCTCAGGCAGAGCACGTGTTTCAAGAATCATGCTGGTTTTCTATTTCGCAACTCCCTAATACCAAGAAAGGGAGTTTTCTCTCCAAGCTGCAAATCATGATATAGCCAGCCCAGAAAGCTGATGAAAAGACTTAGCTGTTTCAGAGGCATGACACTTAAAGTTCGTAACTACAGGCCAATAACACCTCTGGCTAGGATGGATAACAATCACGGTTTGCCTGGGACTTTCCCACTTTAGACTGAAGAGCCCTGTGTCCCTGGAAACCTCTCAGTTCCAGGCAGATTAATCACCCCATCTCAGGTATAAGCACCAGAACAGTCCTTCCAACCAATACCTTCTAGGCCTGTAGTGTCAAATACGGAGTCACTAGCTATATGTGGCTGCTTACATGTAAGTTAATTAAAATTAAATAAAACTTAAAGTTCAGTCCTTCAGTTACACTAGCGGTATTTCAAGTGCTCAACAGTTACACGTGGCCAGTGGCTATCACACTGGACAGGAGGCACAGAACATTTCCATCCCAGCAGGAAGTTCTACTAGACAGTATTATTCTGGGCATCTCTGTCCAGATACCCTATAAGCACCTCACACTCTGTATGTTAGAAAGTGAACTCATCAAACTCCCTTTTCACCAAAACTTCCTCCTTCCTGTATGCATGATGTCCTAGATGGGATCATGTACCTGGTCTTCAAGCTAGTACCTCAGAATCATCCTTGATTCATCTCATTCTTCCACCTTCCAACAGATCATCAAAATGCTCCCATCGCCTAAAAAGTCTCTCCAATCTGTCCTTCCTCTAAAGTATCTCTCCCCTGATTCTAGTCCTCAATAATGGTAAAACCCTCTAGCTTTCCTCTATCCCAAGTTCATTCTTCACAAAGTAGATAGTTAGCATAGTAACAGAGCAACCTGGTTTACATCATTCTTGGGTTTAAAAGCACCCAATGACATTAGCTTTACAACCTGGGACATCAATTCCCACTCGTGCCATTCAGTCTTAGAGACCACCACTCAATCCATCACACCCCAAGTCCCAATGCCTCCCTGACCCCTCTAAGACCTTTCATACCCAGGTGCCTTTATAAACAGGTTTCCTTTGCCTGCAAGGTCTTCTCCTCCTTATCTTCCCTATGTGCTCCTTGACAATCCAATTCAACTGTCATTTCCTGTAAGAAACTCTCCCCACATACCTAAGACAAAAAATCAACATGTGTATTTATAATATATTACCAGAACACACTGTTCATGTATCTCTACTAGAGCATCTACGTATAACGTTACAAATTATCTGAACATAAGCCTGTTTTCTTGTCTTCTCTCCCATTCGATTCATTGCTATAGACCTCATACCCAACAGAATATGAAGCAGAGTTGGTACCTATGTTGACTGAAAGGCTGGTTCATAGAAGTCTGGGATGTGGAGCAATTAAGCCAAATACCAACATCCCCATCTTTTTTAAATGTTTACTTATTTATTTGAGAGAGAGAGAGAGAGAGCACGCACGTGAGCGGGGGAAGGGCAAAGAGAGACAGAGGGAGTCAGCAGATCCAAAGCAGGCTCTGTGCTGACAGCAGAGAGCCCAATGCGGGGCTCAAAGTCACGAACTGCAAGATCGTGACCCAAGCCAAAGTCAGACACTTAACCAACTGAGCCATCCAGGTGCCCCTAACGTCCCCATTTTAAAAATGAAGATACACTGGGCACCTGGATGGCTCAGCTGGTTAAACATTTGACAATTGATTTAGGCTCAGGTCATGATCTCACTGTTCATGAGTTCCAGCATGGAGCTTGCTTGCGATCCTCTCTCTCTCTCTCTCTCTCTCTCTCAATAAATAAACTTAAAAAAATAAAAATAAATAAAAATGAAGATACAAATGCACAGAGAAGTCAAATCCTGCAGTAAGAAATATTGGAGGCAGGACCAGTCTACTGATTTCCAAAGTCGTTCATGTAAAAATCATTACTGAGCATTACTGTGTGCGATGTATTAAAACACTAGACCAGAAATAATCCTCTAGGGTGAGGACTGTGTCTTATGCATACAGATGCCCACATTCAGCACAATGCCTGACATACAGCAGGCACTTGATAAATGTGTGTTAAATTAAGGAAGAAGGAAGAATGGATCTAGTTCTTCACATGAACAACTTGTGAAAAAGCACATACTACCCTCCCCATATTAAAAGGGTCTCTTACATCACATGTTACAACAAGATACTTAATAAAAGTGAAGCTTTAAATAGCCATCAAATATACCCAGAAAGACACTGCCTCATAAGATCTTTTAATGGAGATTCTCATCCATTAAGTCTGCATCTCTGAGACTCATGGAGCCTTGAAACACCTCTTACTAATGGGGAACGAGGACATGAGTCATAAGAGATAATGTTCAATTAGGACATTATTCCCTCCTGCACACATGCCAATGGGTCCTCTCCTAGAGCCAGAGTAGAAAGAGAAGTCATTTATACCTCCCTTGTTAATTAAAGCATTAGAACAGTTGGAGAAAACACTGCTGGAAAACCTGATCAAAAAACAAAGATGACAGATTTCACATCTGAAAAGAAGTCATGGCAAACCTGAAACGTATGCATTACTTGGCAGAACACACGGTTCAGTGTTAACGAATTAATGATGCTTAAGAAGTACTCTCAACGAACTATAGTAATGACTTCAAATTAACCAAGAGAAAGAGAGGAAACTGAGTATGTTTAAAATACATGCATAAGTCTGGTCTCCAGTCTGGCATGGAGCTTTGATGTCAATACTCCTGTCCTCCCAACAACAGAAAACCTCAACACACCAAAAGTCAACGACTCTTCTTAGGTCCATCAGAGAACGGAGATCACAGGGCAAACTGCTATTCCAAAAATTAGAGAGATGGGCAAGATACAGACAATCACAACTCATGGGAGCAGAAGCTGAGGTTCAGAACCTCATCACCAAACAGCGCCAAGACAGGAAAACCTAAGCAGTCATTGGCAAATTGCTGAAGGCTCACTTCTCACAAGTTTGAGAGCTAAAAACTCCAGCGGGTAGGCCACTCTTAGGAGGGCCCCAACCTTTTGTGAGTTTTACACCCAGGAGGGCTACCAAGTCCTCACAGTAAACATCAGAGGAAATTTCCCTACTACTTTAGGCGGGGGAAGGGAGAAGGCGCCATGTTGAAATGTGCCCAGAGCCTTAGCAAGGCCTGCCCTTAGGAAAAATCATTTCATCAGAGCCTAAGAGACTTGGAGGAAGATAAGAGCCAACTCCAGCCCCCTCTGGCATGCCTATCTTACCTAAGGAGAAAAAAACAAAACTGAGAAGCACAAGTGAAAGTCGCAGCCCAAGGGGACAGGCGCACCAAGACCCTGAGACCTTATCACAGGACCATCGGAGGCTTCCCCTCCCCCGTACCCTACCCCGTGAATATTTAGAGCAGAGTTGTTCCTAAGTGCCAAACCTTGGAAGCAACGACCATGTTTACCCACAGGTGAATGGGTAAACAAACTATGGTACACCCATACAAGTATTATTTGGTGATAAAAAGAAATATCAAGTCACAAAAAGACACAGGGGAACCACTATACGTGCATATTGCCCAGTGAAAGAAGTCAATATAAAAAGGCCATGGACTATATGATTCCAGCTCTATGACATTCTGAGGAAAGCAAAACTATGAAGCCAGTAAAAAGATCAGGAGTTCTGCCAAGAGTTCAGGGGTAAGGAGGGAGTGATGAACAAGTAGACCAGAGGAAATATTTGGAGGAGTGATACTTCTGTATGATACCGTGATGGTGGGTATAGGTCATACATCTGTCCAAACCCATAGGACATATAACATAAAGAATTAACCCCCATATAAACTATGGACTCCAGTGAATAATACCGGGTCAATACAGCTCATCAATTCTAAGAAATGCACCACACTAACTCAAAATGATAGTAACAGAGAAAACTGGGGGTGAGGGAAGGTGGGGGCTATGTGGAAATTCTCTGTACTTTCTGCTAAGGTTTTCTGTAAACCTAATATATATACGTGTGTGTGTATACATACCGCCTGTGTGTGTATATATATATATATATATATATATATATATATATACATATCACAATCATACTCTGATTTGTGCCATACAGGATTCGAGATAGAATCAAGTCACTGAAAGGATCCTAATATATTAATGTTTGTTGTGCCATATAAAAATTCCAGAACTCGTGCTTTAATACTTAAAATATTTAATATTCAGCACGGTAAGCAGACAAGAATGAAAGTCATGTTCCTCCTGGATTTTAAAGCCAAACGTTGTTGTATAACAGAATAAAATCTACAGGACAACAAAGTTTAAAATATACCTACTTTTTGGGATCCACTTTTGAAAATTTTTCCCACAGCTGTACTTACAGATACAGGTGTACGAGGATGTAAGCAGCATCTTTATTTTAATAAACTTTAATTTTGTAAACTTTAGATTTACAACAAAATCGTAAAGAGAGTACAGAGAGCTCCCATATGCCCCACACCCAGTTTCTCCTATTATTAACATCTTACATTAGTATTGCACATTGATTACCGCCAATGGACCAATACTGACACATTATGAAGGAAAGTCCATACTTCAACTATATTTCCTTAGTTTTTACCTAATGTTCTGTTTTTCTTCCAGGATTCCATTCAGGTACCCTGTTACGTTTAGTTGTCATGTCTCCTTAGACACCTCTTGGCTGTGACAGTTTCATATACTTATCTATAAATATTTCCATATGTAATCATCTATATCTAGATTGAGCAAAACATGAATCCATACTGATGTCTAGTATCTATTGCCCAAAGCATTATTTTTAATAGCAAAGACACAGAAACACAGAGATGTCCATCGCGAGGACATTATAGGGGGAAATCTGGAGAGTGCAACACTATCCAAATCAATTTTTAAAGATTCAATTCTATATGTACTGATAGGAATTCCATAATACATATTAAGTGATTAACTACATATGTGTGTTCACGCACACAGTTTTTGAGAGGAAACACAACAAAAAGTTAACAGTAACTCTGAGGAATGGGAAGGGGGTGAGAGCGTGTGTGACCAATGGGACAGCACTGCCCTCAAAGAGGAACACAATGTTAGGTATCACAGTGGTCTGCAGCCTCCAAAGGATCACAGCACATTAAATGATGTACAGTATGGGGCGCCTGGGTGGCTCAGTCAGTTGAGCGTCTGACTTCGGCTCAGGTCATGATCTCGCAGTCTGTGAGTTCGAGCCCCACATCGGGCTCTGTGCTGACAGCTCGGAGCCTGGGGTCTGCTTTGGATTCTGTGTCTCCCCCTCTCTCTGCTCCTCCCCTGCTCACACTCTCTCTCCCCAAAATAAATAAAGATTAAAAAAAATTTTAAAAAAGATGTACAGTATATCCACGGTATTAAAATTTCATGGGGAGAAGAACAGTTGGGGGGAAAATGTCTAAAAAGACTCCTTAGGAGAGTAGAATGAAATAAAGATTAAGAAACAATGAATCAGAGGGAAGGGTTCATTGCACTTTTCATGCTATATGCGTATTTTTTCCTAAATAAGCAGATGTTTATTTTTAATTCAATTTAAAACAAAAGTAAGATTGAACGACCCAGCAGACATCTTACATGAATGATGAAATTCTGACTGCAAGATGTAATTGTTCAGCCCGTGATGAGCGTCCATCTCATGGAGGGTTGCCCATTTGGTGCCTCTGAGATGGTAGTTCACAAACTTTAGGAGGAAACTGCATTTTTAGGGTTTACAGCCAACGCCGAATGTCCCCCAAAGTCTAAAATACTTACTATCTGGCCATTTACACAAGAAGTCCGCTGACCTCAGATCCGCAGTATGTTCGCTTAAAAACTTTTTTTGGGTGCATTCATACAGTGGAATACTATTCAGCAATGCAAATAAATGAACTACAACCGCACACAATGCTGATAAATCCCACACGTAATGAGCAAAAGAAGACACAGCAAATAATGCATCCTGTATGATTCCATTTAGCTAATCTTCAGAGACTGGCAGAACTTACCTTTGGAGACACAAATAGCATCGGGGAAAGGCAGGTGAGAAGGATTGGGAGGTGATGAAGGGGTTTCTGGAAATGTTCTGATTTAAGTGTTGTTAGAAGCACTTTTTTTTTTTCAATAACTCATTGAGAAGCTCATTCCTATTTCGTGCACTTTTCTCAATCTAGGTTGTATTTTGTTGTGAAAGCAAAACATCCTAAGTGTCGATTTTACAAAAAACATACCCAGATGAAGAAAAATAAATTTACCAGGCCTCTTTTCATCAATAAGTAAGAAAGTGCATACATACCCCCATTATTCAGAGACCGGTGGCCACCCGGACCACACTTGTAAAAATAGTGACGTGAAGCCAAGTTTGCACTTGGTACCATGGCAACCGTTTAATCCCAAACTGCTTTCTACTGACTGACTTTGTGTGTATCCAAGACCGACAATGCTTCAGCTTTTCCTGACTGATACAGTCACGGCAGTAGGCAATCCTTTGGGCCCCTTTTGTCGAAATAATGCTCTAGCTACTTTGTGGCCTAGAAGTCAAGGCAACGCTGGGAGCCTCTTTAATGACTAACTCAGCTCTAAGACTAAGCCTGGCTAAATTCCCATCGGAACCTTAAGCACTATCGCTATAGTCTTGGAGAAAATGATAGCTAACTCTAAAGATGAAATGTTACCTTGCTTTAAAGCCCAGCATCTTACTTTCCGATAGTGTTTTCAGTCTGCTTGGCGTGGTTGTGGTCTCACATCGTAACATCATTAACTGTTGGGTATGATCACACCCTTCAAAACTTCCTCGCCAGGTTCCAAATGACATGGCATTACTACCCTGACCGGTGTAGCGGACGTCTGTTGTGTCTGCCCAACTTGCAACCCGCCCCCCTTTCTGGTAGTGGTACACCATTCTTGTTTGGACAACCACTCCGATCCACTGGCCTTTGTGGGGGCTGCCAATCAAGGTGCCCTGCCCTGCCCTGCCCAGAGGACTTAAACCCGTGACCCAACCTCTGCCAACTAGACACTCTTCCTGGAATTCACATGCCTACCACCATCTCGAGGCTAGGAACTCCTCACCAGCAGGGACAAGGTTTTATTCATCTCTCCAACTCTGATGCCTAGCACAGTGCCTGGCTATGAATATTCAATGCGCGTGGGACGAACAAATTACGGAGGAAATCATGTACCTTAAACAAATGCTGAGCTAAGTCGATCATTTCCCAGCAGAATTCTGGAGGGAGAGCAAATCGTACGATGTTTTGTAAGGGAAATGTCCACTTTAGTAGCTAAGAAATATGCATCGGAAATAGTATCCCAAGTTGCCATTTGTCAGTGCATTAAAGATGTCAATCAGTCCAATAAAATAAAGCTCCAGAAAGGACAAAAAGAGAATTACCTCATTACCTCAACATCTGCTTGAACATAAGCAATCACACACTGGCTAATTTTTTTCAAGGGACATAATATAACTTTCTAGAAAGACATAATATAGCTAATTATACCATTCACTAGAAGGGAACATACAATGTTTTGAAGTAATTCAGAAGTGGGTGTGATTTATAAGACATAGAGCCGAGGGAATGGTAAGTATAAATTAGAGATTGTTCGTATTATGACAGACTCCGTCATTACATTTCACAACTTTTGTCAAAAGCAACCTTATTCACCACACCACCGCAGGCTTCACATTAGGGAAGGCTGGGTCAGTTCTGCCATTCAGAGTAGATAGGAATCTTCTTTCTGAACATACTCCCGAGGAACGGGTTCAAATTTTTGACTAAAAATTCACTAACGAAGAAATGAGATGAGGAAGCCAATAACCCTGTAAAAAGATTGCAAACCTCACTAAGAACCTCACTTAATTTTTCTAACGGTGCCATGTTTGTTCATCAGACTGGCGAAAATGAAGAAACTCATCAGACTGTCACAATTAGTAAAGACCGAGGTTGGTCAACGGTGACAAGTGTGGGGGGGGAAATGGACACTGCCGGGGGGGCCAGGTGAACTGGTACAACCGTTTTTGGGGGCACCTTGATGACGCCCAGCAAAACTCTATGTCTACCACGGGGCACCTGGGTGGCTCAGTCAGTTGAGCATCCGACTTTGGCTCAGGTCACGATCTCACAGCTCGTGGGTTCGAGCCCCGCATCGGGCTCTGTGCTGACAGCTCAGGGCCTGGAGCCTGCTTCTCATTCTGTGCATCCCTCTCTCTCTTGCCCCTCCCCCACTCACAATCTGTCTCCCTCGCTCTCAAAAATAAATAAACATTAAAAAACAAAAACTTTACTTGCCCTCTGATCCAACAATTCCATTTCTAAGAATCTATCCTATAAAAACAATGTGTAATTGCACACATCTGTGTGGTTACTTGATTCATAACTGTCTACTAGACAGTAAACCTGGTGGAGAGCAAGGACTGTCTGTTTGGTTCACTATCTACCCCGAGGGCCTCCCACTTGGGCCTCATTCATGGTAGGTACTTGGTAAGTATTTGTTAAAGGAATACATGAATATGTTTACACAGGGTTGAAAAAGGAAACTAGAGTGTTCATCAGTAATGGTTTTTCTTGTCCGCATTAAATAGGAGTAGTGGAATTATTCACCACGTCAACAGGGATTAAAAATATATTGTCTATTTTCAAAAATAAATCACACATACCATCAGCTTACAAGATTAATGATCTTAGGGGCAAGAGCCCAAACACCTAGTTGCCTGTTCATCTACCTCAAACTCCCATCTTCCCAATTAATTCCATGGGTCAAACAGCAGTTAAATGCCCTTGAAATAAGTCCTTTGTTATCACAGTCTATGATCCTATGACAAATAAATGCTCTGGTGTTGAGATGGGCTGAAAAAAATCCCAACACCCATGTAACCAGACTCAATCCTAAAAAAAAAAAAAAAGCGCACCTTTTAAGACACACAAATTCCAAAGCCTAACTGTTCTGCCTTTGATACGCCCATCATCAAGGAAACACATCCTCTAAAAATACCAAACCATAGATTTGTTTTCCAATATCTGAGAAAGAGCCAAAAACTTCAGAATCCTCCCTTTTTCTCGGCTCTCAAATCCAACACAGAGATAGAGAATGTACTCCCAAATCAAATATAAACAGCTTGTGGATTTTCCGCATTGTTAATCTACCCTTGAAATTATACTCAGAATAAAAAGGAGTGAAGTTTTTTTATTGCATCATTATTTGAAAGCCAACCATCCATCAAGAGCTCTGATATCCAACCGACAGATATTACCAATGATGAAAGCTCCAACTGTCTAGAATACCAAGTACTATGTTACTGGGGGAAGAGCGGTATTAGAAATAAAATACTAACAGAATCCAGCCCCTCAACTAAGCCACTTGAGAAATGTCAGATAAGGGCATTTCACCCACCCACTGGATTCACCAAAGCTTGTGACTTTATGAACTAAGGCTAATTTAGGATGGGAGTCGAAGGTACTGGGAAAGGCCATTAACATTTATCCAACGGTTTCTAGACGCTAGATACAACAAAGGAAATGGGTTCTGTCCATTTCAGTGAGGTAATAATTTCCCCAAGATCACAGGATTGGTAAACAATCGTGCTGAGATTTGTTTCCAGGAGTGTGAATTCCAGAGGGGTCCACACACCCTTAAGAATGGTATGTCTGTGGTTTCCAAAGAGCAACAGGTGCACAGAACTGGGCAGAGCCCAATAAAATCATCTGGTTTAGCCCATGCCTTTAGTCAGGTAAGGCATTATCACCGCAAGACCCATGGAAGGGAAGAGCCTTGTCAAGTTGAGCCAACAGAAATGAAAGAGTTGAGAGTGAACAGCAGGATTAGCTCCCAGAGCAGGCCCCCTTCCACTATGTGGCCATGTCACCAAGTGATTCAGAAAAGCACAAGTTCCTACACGTTTTTACTTCCTAAATCTGTGCGGTTCCTCGCTTTCTTGACCCACATTCTCGGGCCACCTTCGAGCCGGATAATAACAGTAATTGTAAACGTAAAGAGTGTTGAACTCACACTTGATCGCTAATTTGGCTTTGTGGCCAAGTGCAGTAAGAGGCGAAAATTATTGATTAGAACAGTTCTTTACCAGGAGGTAATCCCCAGGGGAAGTGTGGAAATGCATGCACAGGGCCTGGCTCTCCTGACCAGAGCCAAGTCTGAATTCAGGAAGCCCAACACAGGCAGGGTGTTGGCTCACTGACTAATAAACTGCTAAAAATGGTAAGTGGTCAAACGCATCGGGGCCTGGAATTGTGGCTGGGGAAGGAAAGAGGAACTAGCCCGAAGGGGGCTGAAAAGCAGGGAAGGCTGCGTAGCGGCAGCGCGGCAGGCCTCCCAGCGCCAATGTGCAAGGGTGGGGCCGAGGCTGGGGAGCGGGGCCCGCGGAGCTGCCCAAACCGCCTCCTCCCGAGACGTCCGGCCCACCCGCTTCTCCCGCGTGTGAGGGAGGTGGTGCCGCGTCCGCCCCAAATCTCGGCCCCTTCCCCCGACCCCAGAGGGCCGGGGAGCGCTGCCCGCACCGCCGGGCCCGACACGCGCTCTTGACCCTCGGCCCCGGGCTCTCCTTAGGCGCGCGGGACGCTGAGGACGCTCCCGCACGGGTGATGGGGCTACGGGGTGAGCGCGGCAGCCGCGACACCGCCCACCCGGCCTGCCGCAGCCGCGACCCGGCGCCCGGGAGCCGTCCCCGCCCACGGGCCGCGGCTGCCCGCACCTGGCGGCCGCGCGCCCGCCTACCTTGTTCCTTCAGGCTGGTGATGAGCTGCAGCTGCTTCTCCTCGTCCGAGCTGTTCATTTTGGCAGGTGGGGCCGAGAATAAAGGAAAGGAGGGAGAGGCGAGGGGTGCAGCGGGGGGGAGGGGGAGGAAAAGCAAGATGCCGGTGGCGTGCGGCTGCACTACCCGGAAGTTGGGTCTGCTCCCGCTCCTCCTCCTCCTGGCGCGGAGCGCGCGAGTGAGATCATCCCCACGCACCTACTCGGCGGCCGCCGCGGTTGCACCTGCGGGCGGGCGGTGGGGCGGGGCGGGGCGGGCAAGAGGTGGGGCGGCGGAGGGAGCGGCGGCCGCCCGGAACCCCAGCCGGTGCCAAGCCTTCGGCGGCCGCCGCGCCTCGCCTTCCCCCCCGCGGAGGTCGGCGCCGCAGGATGCGCAGTCGGCGGGGCGTGGGACCCGCGGGTGTGCCCTGCGGCTCGCTCCTGCACCCCTCCTCCAGCCCCAATCCCCCGGACACGGCAGGGGGACAAACCGGCCTTGGGGCTGCGGCGTCCCTGGAGACAGCACTTTGAACGCTACCGCTGGCCGTCCCCCGCGAGCCACCAAGGGAGAGCGGGATGTGGTGGGCACTAAAACAACCCAGGCTTCAACTCCGTTCTCATCCAGTAGAGTCTGGGGGCGGTGTGGGAAATCGGGTGCCCGCAGGGGCAAGCTCAGTGTGCACGTTTTGCACCTTGAAAAACAGGCAGGGACTGAAACCGGCCCGGTAAGGGAACGCCTCCGGAGTAGAGGACGTAGTAGTCACTTGACGGTGACCACGGCCCAAGCGGCTTCCTCCAGCTGCTCGGGGGTTTGGGAAGTGGTCAGAACGTGGGCCCTGCAGCACGAGGATCGCGAGGCCTCGCGGAGCATCTGCTCTGCGGTGGCAGGACCTTGCGCTTAAGGAGGCCGACACTGCGGTCAGAATGGCGGAGGCCACACAGAGCTGGCAGAGTGAAGCCTGGCATTTGTCCCACGTCACTGTCCTCTGCACTGTTTAAACCCGGCTCTGGCTTAGACCTTGGCCAGAAGGGGTGTGGCAGGCCTGTCACATTTCAGAATGGCCCTCCCCAAACCCCAGTTGCTGGTTAGTCTTTGGTCAAAGTCTTCTGACCTCTTTGAACCTCATCTGCAGAATGAGAATGATACCAATACCTACTCTCCAAGAAAATACAAAACAAATCTAGAATTTGACCTACACTAGGTGTTCTTTTTTTCTGTTTTCAAATTAAGTTTACAGGTCAGGAGAAAGGGGTTGGGGTGTTAATTTTAAGCTAAAAGAGGCACAGTTCTTTTACATTCATCATTAAGCATCCAGAATAAATCCAAAATGAATTAGACTGCACATCTGGTTTTTCTCACCAACTCACAACTCACTGTGCTCAAACCAGCACAGTGCTTTTGCTCAATACTCACCTGCAAATGTCCCACTCTATTTACCAAGGGATCTCTCTGTGATAGGTGGGGGAGGGGGAGGGGAGCTACTGTTAACTGATATCTGTCTGATACTTCTACTAAAGTCTAACTCAAACTCTGAAAAAAATGATAGCTCTGCTTTCTCTTCTTCTAAAAAGCTGATATAACATTTTAGGATGGGTAATTTAGTGGTGGAATGATCTAAGAGGGCAGCACAGTATTTTTAAATGAGAGTGAATTGGAACTTTAAAAACTTACAGATAATTTTGGTATGGCGTCTTATTATTCAGTCCTTTCCCTAGGTTTTCATGAGATAGTTGAAAACACTTGCAGATCAACTGTCATGAAAATCCACAAGAGAGTAACCAAAGGGCCTTTGCCCTGAGATTACCTGAGGTTATGTCTTAAATCTTCAAAATTTAAAGTCCCAAGGGGGTCCGTGGGTGGCTCAGTCAGTTAAGCGTTCAACTTTGGCTCAGGTCATATCAATACGGTTTGTGAGTTCCAGCCCCTTGTTGGGCTCTGTGCTGACACCTCAGAGCCTAGAGCCTGCTTTGGATTCTGTATCTCCCTCCCTCCCTCTCTGCCCCTCCCTCCCTCCCCCCTACCTCTGACTCTCTCACTGGAGAATAAATAAACTTAAAAAAAAATTTTTTTGGAAAGTCCCAGGAAACATGAGACAATTCAGATTCAACTACAAGAGCATATGAATGATATGTGCTGCCACCAGGTATTTTGTATAGAGAAATCCTTTCTTTCCAGAAAAAAAATCAAGAGATTTGAGCAACAAATCATGGCCACCTGGCTTTTGTAAAGCAGCCAGGAAACCCAGTAAACCTGATCAGTCACCCTGAGTGCTGGACAATGCCCAGAGGCCTCCTCCCAAACTAAGTAATCAAAAATATTCAACCAAATATCAGCATTGTGCCTATTAAATATTTGAGTTAGTTCACAAAGTTCCATTATTTTAATGGCTGATATAATAATCTCCAATTATACAGTAATTAGGTATCACTTTTGGAGTTTAAGAATGAGTTGATTAATTATCAAATCTATAATCAAATTGAGTGCTTTGGTCCCAAGCTGAATCTGAAGCCCCTTGAAATCAATCCTGTTTACCTTCCTTGGAATTAAAATAGCCTCCTGAAATACAATATGGTATTATCTTCAGGGCATGGAATGAATTATTAGGATGGCTATTAGAGTCAATTATTGGGATTCAGATCTCCCATTACACTATGGTTTATTTATATGATATGAATATTGATGGAAAGGATAGAAGTGATATAATTAGTTTTTGTTCTGTTTAATAATGCACATAGGGATTTGTGTTGCAGGCATCACAATGGAATTATTAACCTCCATATAACATATAATTAAAAGCCTTTTAAAAATGAGCATCCGACTTTGACTCAGGTCATGATCTCACGACTTGTGAGTTGGAGCCCCGTATTGGGCTCTGTGCCGACAGCTCAGAGCCTGGAGCCTCTTCAGATTCTGTGTCTTTCTCTCTCTCTCTGCCCCTCCCCCACTCATGCTCTGTCTCTCTCTGTCTCTCAAAAATAAATAAACTTAAAAAAAAATTTTTTTTAATATGAATTGGAAGGGTAGGTACCAAACTCAGGATAATGGCTGCCTCTAGGAGTAGAAAATAGAGGAACAAGCCCAGGGGTGAGGAGTGGAGTGTGAGACAGCAGTAGTCAAAAGGATTTTCTCTTTAATGCTTATTTGCATTTTCAGGAAATTAAAGTAAGTTCACATTATTTTTGTAGCCTTTTGAAATATATAGATATAGATTTGTATATAGTATATGTAAGTATATAGATATAGAGCTATAAATACATTAAAAATATAACATGAAAAATGGCTCATTTTCTTTGACGTACTAATTCCATTTTAGGTATCTATGTTAAAAGTCTTAATGTATAGAGCTACTTATTATAATATTAATCATGATCTAAAACTGATAACATTGGTGTGCTCAGTCGGTTAAGGGTTGGACTTCAGCTCAGGTCATGATCTCGTGGTTTGTGAGTTTGAGCCTCATATTGGGGCTCTGTGCTGACAGCTCAGAGCCTGAAACCTGCTTTGGATTCTGTGTCTTTGTCTCTCTCTGCCCCTCCCCTGCTCGTGCTATGCCTGTCTGTCTTTCTCTCTCTCTCAAAAATAAATAAACATTAAAAAAATTAAAACTGATACTATTGCATATTATTTCATGACAAAAAGAAATAAAGTATTAATACATGCTATAACATGAATAAGCTTTGAAAACATTATGCTAAGTGAAAAAAGCCTATAAGAAAACACCAGATACTATGATCCCATCTATACAGAATGTGCAGAAGAGGCAAAACCATAGAGAGAGAAATTGATCAGTGGTTGTTGAGGACTGGGTGGCATTGGGGAAAATGGGAAGTGACTGCTTAATAGGTATGGAGTTTCTTGTTAGGATGATAACATTTTTCTAAAGTTAATTGTAATGTTTGCACAACTCTGTGGATATATTCAAAATTCTTAGAATTGCATGCTTTAAGTGTATACTTTGCATGGAAGAATTTCATGGTATGTGAATTACATCTCAAAAGCTGTTATAAAAAAAGATTTTCAGAGGAAGTAATGGTTTACTTCAATACACTACTTACATGACTAGTAAATTTATAAGTTTCTTATATAAGTATCTTTCATTTTTTTAAAGCTTACTACATATAATAGTTTGTTCCAGTTTTTACTGAACATTATTTCATATACATTTTATCTTGGACCAACATAAGCTACACCATTATTCAGTGCCATTCCATTATGTCAACGAACAATGAACCATTCTCAGGTTTTTAGATATTTGAGTTGTTACTAATTTGTCTCTTTATAAATAGTGCAGCAGGAATATAAGGGCAATGCTAAGGCATATCATAGTCAAACTGTTGAAAAGTAAGTATAACACTCAGGTCTTAAAAGCAGCCAAAGAAAAGTACATATTACATTCAGGAGAACAACAATAAAAGTGATGACAGACTTCTTATTGTTTAATGTTGTAATCATTAAAGGATTACAACAATATTCAACACTCAACAATGTAAAGTTCACAGTATCCAGCATCTAAAAATTACAGTACGCAAAGAAGCAGAAAAATATGATTCATAAGACGTCTGTGAACAGAAACAGTCTCATAAATAACAGAGATGATGGAATTAGCAGACAAGGACCTTATAAGCATATTTTAAGTCTTATAAATATGTTTAAGATATATCAAAGATCTAAAGGGAAACATAAACAAGATGAGGAGGAAAACAGGAATTATAAAAAAAAATATTCTAATGGAACCACAAAAGATAAATACATAAAAGCTCTATGCACATCAGATAGGATTTACTGCAAATTAGATAATACAGAAGAAAAAGATCAATGATCTTGAAACGAGCATTGGAAACAATCCAATATAAAACACACAGAATGAAAAAAAGATCTTTTTGAAAAATTAAACAAGCATCACAGACCTGAAATACAATATCAAGCAGTTGAACACACATGAAATTAATGGCCCACAGGGAGATGAAATAATGGTACATGAAAAATGTTTTTAAGTGACAAAATAATGACTACAAAGATCCCAAATTTGCTGGAAGATCAATTTACAGGTTCAAGTTCAGTGGTTAATTCCATATAGGAATACCCAAAATGATTAACAACAAAGTTCCATCAGAAACTGTGGAGACCCAAGGCAATGGGATGGCATATTTAAGGCCCTAAAAGTAATAACACTGTCAATCAAGAATTCCATATTCAGCAAGACTGTCCTTTAAAAATGAGAGAGAAATTAATTCCCAAAGAAAGAAAAGTTCAAGGAAATCATTACCACCAGACCTGTCTGACAAGGAATGCTAAAGGGAGTCCTTCAGGTTTAAATGAAAAGGAACTAGACAGTAATTCAAATCTATATGAAGAAATAAACATCTCTGGTAAAGGTAAATATATGGGCAAATACAAAAGCCATTATTATTGTATTCTTGGTTGTAACTTCACTTTTTATTTTTTACATTGTTTAAAAGATATGCATTAAAAATAATTATAAAGCTGTGTCATCACATGTTGTATAAAGATGTAATTTCTGACAATAACATAATAGGGACAGAGCTATATAGGAGCAGAGGTTTTTTTTTAAGCTATTGAAGTTAAGGTTGCATTCATTCAGATTAGAATATTATAAATTTAGGATGTGAAATATAATCCCCACAGTAACCACCAAGAAAATATCAATAGAATATATACAAAAGGAAATCATAATGGTGATCATACACACACAGAAACCCTAAACACAAAACAAGGCAGTAATGTAGGAAATGAGAGGCAAAAATGGTATAAGGCATATAAATAACAATTAGCAAAATGAAAGAAGTCATTTATCAGTAATTACTTTAAATGTAAATGTATTCAACCATTGAATCAAAAGACAGAGATTGGCAAAATACAAATACAAGAAAAAAAATCCAACTATATGCTGTCTATAAGAGACTCACTTTAGATCCAAGGACACACATAGGGTGAAAGTAAAACGATGGGAAAAATATACTCCATGCAAATAGTAACCAAAAGAAAGCCAAGGTGGTTATACGAATATCAGACAAAACAGACTTTAAATCATAAACTATTACTAGAGACAAAGGAGGAAATTGTATCTTCACAAAGGGTCAGTTCATCAAGAATATGTAACAACTGTAAACATATATGCAGCAAACAACAGACTCCCAAAATATGTGAAACAAACATTTACAGAATTAATGGGAGAAATTGACAGTTCAACTATAATAGTTGGAGGCTACAATACTTCATTTTCAATAATGTAAAATCTAGATAGCAGATTAATAAGGATAGAGAGGGCTTAAACTATCAACCAAATAGATATAACAGACATATATAGAACACTCTAGCCAACAAAAGCATAATTCATATTCTTCTCAAATGCACATGGAACATTTTCCAGGATAGATATTATGTTAAGCCACAAATTTAGTCTCCATAAATTTTAAAAGATTGAAATCATAAAAATCATACACAGTATCTTCTTCAACCACAATGGAATGATATTAGAAATCAATAATAGAAGGAAATCAGGAAACTTCCCATAGATATTAAACAACACCCTCTTTAACAACCAAAGGTTCAAAGAAGAAATCATAAGGGGAATCAGAAAATACCTAGAGAGGATTAGAAACAAAAATATAACACACCAAAACTTATGAGATCCAGTGAAAGTAGTGCTCAGAGGGAAATTTATAGCTATAAATAGCTAACACTGCACCTTGAGAAAACAGAAAAGTAAGAGCAAAATAAGCCCAAAGTTAGAAGGAAGGAAATAATGATGACTAGAGATAAATAAAATAATAGACAAGAGAAAAACAATAGGAGAATCAACAAAATGAAAAGTTATTTCTTTGAAAATAACAACATTGACAAACCTTTAGCTGGAGTAACAAAATAGAGAGGCAATGCAAATAACTGAAATCAAAAATAAAAACGGAGACATTACTACCAACAATACAACAATAAAAAGGATTATGAGAAAATAATATGAACAATTATACACCAGGTTAGAAAACATAGATGAAATGGACAAATTCCTAGAAACACACAAATTACCTAAACTGACTCAAGAAGAAATAAGACACTCAACAAACTCATAACAAGAGACTGAATCAGTAATTTAAAACCTTACAACAAAGGGAGCCTAGGTGGCTCAGTAGGTTAATCGGCTGACTTTGGCTCAGGTCATGATCTCACAGTTTGTGAGTTTGAGCCCCACATCAGGCTTGCTGTTGTCAGCACAGAGCCTGGAACCTGCTTCAGGTTCTCTGTCTTCCTCTCTCTCTCTGCCTCTCCCCTGCTTGTGTGCTCTCTCTCTCTCTCTCTCTCTCTCTGAAAAACAAAAACATTTTTAAAAATTTTTTTAAAAACCTTACAACAAAGAAAATTCCAGGACCAGATGCTTTCACTGCTGAATTCTGCCAAACATTTTGAGAACAATTAACACCAATCCTTCTCAAACTCTTTCAAAAAATAGAAAAGGAGGGAACACTCTCTAACTTATTCTATGGGGCCAGCACTACTTGATATCAAAGCCAGATAAAGACATCACAAGAAAAGAAAATTATAGATTAATAACCCTTATGAATATGGATACAAAAGTCCACAACAAAATACTAGCAAACCTAATCCAAGAGCACATTACAGGGATTATACGACATGACCAAATGGTTCAACATAAGAAAAAATCAATGTAATACATCACATAAATACAACAATAGCAACAATATAAAAAAAAAAACACAAGAAAGCTAATAGAATTAATAAATTCATTCAGCAAATTTGCAAAATACAGTATCAACGTGCAACAGTTGTGTTTCTGTATACCAGCAATGAACAACCTGAAAGAAAAATTAAGAAAGCAATTCCATTTATACGATAATTTTTTTAAGATTTTGTTTTTAAGTAATCTCTACACCCAACGTGGGGGTTGAACTTACAACCCTGAAATCAAGAGCCGCAAGGTCTACAAACTGAGCCAGCCAGGTGCCCCCTCCCACTTATAATAGCATCTTAAAAATTAAATACTTAATAACTGTAACCAAAGAAGTGAAAGATTTGTATGCTGAAAAAACTACAAACACTGCTAAAATAAAATAAAGAAAACCTAAATAATGGAAAGATATCCCATGTTCATGGATAGGAAGACTTAACATTGTTAAGACATCAGTAATTTCCCAAAGCAATCTACAGATTCAGTACAATTCCAGCATCCTTTTTTGTAGCAAGGGATACGCTGACCTCAAATTCATACATACATGACTAGGAAGGAGCCCCTAATAGATCAAACAATCTTGAAAAATAAAAATAAAATTAGAGTGTTGAAACCTTCCAACTTCAAAACTTACTACAAAGCTATAGTAAATAAAGTAAATAATAGTAAATATAATAAATAATAGTAAATAAATATAGTATATATAATAAATAATAAGTAAATATAGTAATATAGTAAATAAAACATAAATAATGACAAACATATCAACCAATGGACTAGAAAAGAGAGCCCCAAATAAATCCTCACATATATGGTCAATTGATTTCAACAGGTATGTCAAGAACCCTCAATGGGGAAAGGATAATCTTTTCAATAAATTGTGCTAAGGAAACTGGATCCACATACAAAAGAATGATGTTAGGTCCTTATTTTGCAATATATAAAAATTAACTCAAAATGGATCAAATACCAAAGTACAAGAGCTAACTATTACTAATATATGACATTATCTCACTAAAGGGGATGGAGGGAAAAAGAACTGACCTAAGTACTTTGGATAACAGTAATTTTACTGGCTACTGTAAGGCTAAAGATAAAATGAACTGTATACAAACACTAACCTAGTTGACAAATGTGCCTCCCACTGGGGTCTGGGTTAGTAATTCTGAAACTACTCAACACGTAGACTAGGGTTAAATAAATAAATAAACTGTAGATAATGGCAGATTGGTTTCTCACTGTCAGAGAAAGAACTTATAGTCAATTCTGCTTACACCATGATACATGTGTTCTTAAAAATCATTGCACTACAAAATTGCACAGTAAAAACCATACATCTTATGGCGTAAAAATGAGGTTGGGCACATTCAAAAACTGTCAGTAATACATTTTTTTAAAAGATAGGAACCTAACAAAAACGATAGCATAGTTTTACACTATTGTAGCTAATGTTAAATGATTAGCTACAATAACAAGAGACACGTATGTGCAGCTTATGAATTATTGTGAGTGAGACAATAGTTATCTGAAATCCCCTTTAAATGGACAAGTTTAAAACTATGTATGGATGGGTGCAGCTCACTGTCCTTGATTTGGTGAGTGGCCCTGAACATCACAGCTCTTTCACAGTCTAAAATCCTTGGCATGTTTTTCTGACACTGAGATGTAGGTCTTTAGAGGAAAGAATTTACAATAGATACCTGTTTCGTCACAATTAGAATTTTGCTCCATAGCATTCTTCTTCAATTAACTTCTCTATCACTGTTAGAAATTCTTTTGCTGCTTTCTCACCTGTACTTGTCTTTCTCAGCTGGACTCTGTGCAGACAGCTGATAGCTTTGAAAATTGTAGTGGTGTTTAAAAGCATGAAACCAGCCACTACCAGCACTTTTTAAAAGGAACTACGTCTAAAGGATTTGGTGATTTCCACTTAAGATCTTTGTAAATAATGCTTTCTCTCTGATTATGAGGGTAGATCATCCTGAATTTTTCTGTTTGGCCTTCAGTTCATACACTCAACAATCTTTCCATTTCTTCC
This sequence comes from Panthera uncia, assembly GCF_023721935.1. Classification (NCBI taxonomy): domain Eukaryota; kingdom Metazoa; phylum Chordata; class Mammalia; order Carnivora; family Felidae; genus Panthera; species Panthera uncia. The sequence continues at coordinate 71,323,651 of NC_064818.1, forward strand.
AATTCTTTAGGCTTTGTTCTTATTGACTTCACAGTACTTAAAGTTGTTCCATCAGGGAAGTTTCTTCTATTTTAAGAACAATGCCTTAGATAATCCTCAATATGGATTCCTTTATGCCTGTTGCTTGTGAGACATCACATGTTCTCGTTTCCTTTAAAACGCTTCAGTATTTCTAGCTTCTCCCCAATACTTAAAGATTTCTTTTTCCATTCATTGCTTGGTGTTTTTGAATGAGAACACTTAGATGTGTTTGTGAAATACATGATTGAATGAATGAATGAATGAATGAATGAATGAATTACAAATTCAAAAGAGTAGCAAAACAACCTGATCAGATAATACATGCAATGAGTTAAGGTAGCTGTAGATATTTGAGGTGTATGTGTGTGTTTTACATAGTCCAACATGGCTTGATTCAGCTGGGTGCAGTTTTCTCTCTTCATCTACTCTTCCTTGGGGATAAAAATCTTGCAAAGGAAAATGTGAAATGCACATCATGCTCAAACTCTTCCTATTTGAAAGACAAGCATTATATCAGAATTGACTATACCAATAAGCAAGAGAGGAAGACTAGGATGACCCTGTTGAGGGTCTGGTTGGCTCAGTCGGTTCAGCGTTGGACTCTCCGTTTCAGCTCAGGTCATGATCTCAAGGTTTCATGGGTTCAAGCCCCATGTCGGGCTCTGCGCTGACAATGTAGAGCCTGCTTGGGCTTCTCTCTCTCTCTCCCTTTCTCTCTGCCCCTCCCTTGCTCACGCGGTCTCTGTCTCTCAAAATAAATAAATAAACTTTAAAAAATTTAGAATGAGCTTGTTGATGCTGGAATACAATCAGAGATACGAATATAAATTCATGTCTGTTTTAACATCTATAAGGTAATTAGGTATATATACATATAGGTATATACATCTATAGGTTATACCTATAGATGGGTTAATCTACATAACGTATTTCCTAGCTTTGTCCACCGAGAAGGCCTTAGAAGGCCTAACATGACATCCCAGTTATCAATGACAGCCAACACCCGGATCTTGGTTTCTAAATACCAACCTGGAAGGAAAGCAATCAGAGTTCCTTGGGGGAAATGGCAGGTTCTAAGGCTGAAAAAGAAAGAATACAATATGAGCCTCGGGCATCATATAGTGCCAGGAGAAGGAAAGAAGAAAAGAAAGGGAGTGTGTCAAAAGGACTCTGGAATCAACATGAAAGAGCCTTCAGTGGCTACAGCTGAAGCAGTTTAAGCAACCAGACAAGTAACAATAGCATGGGATTCTAACTCAAAGAATAAATAAATATCTATGAGTCCATACCGACATAAATAAATGATTGAATACATTAGTGGGGAAGAAGGAAAAAAGGCTTCTGTTTAGAACTTGAATTATTATGTGTAAATTTCCCCCTCTAAGAGGTGAAATTTAATTCTCCTACCTTAAGTGTGCACTGGACTTAGTGGGTTTCATCTAAAGGAAAGAAGATAGAAAAGGAAAAAAATAGTGACTGCAGTGGAAAAACCTAGTAGATAGCACTTTAACCAAGTACTCAAGGATGATCAAGGTTAACATCAACAGTGATAAGTCATGCTGATATCTTTTTCTAGTGATAGGATGCAGTGAGAAAGTTACTTCACATCTGTGGTATTTTTTGTGAAACCCATAAAATTCCAGTCTAATAATAAGAAAACATGAGAAACACAAATTGAGGAACATTTTATTTATTTTATTTTTAATTTATTTTTTCGTTCATTCATTCGTTCATACAAAATACCTGCTCAGCACTTTTTATACCTGTTGAGATTATGGAAACCATGGAAAGACAGACTGTCACAGATTAGAGAGGATTAAGCCATAAAATAATGCAGTATCCTGGACTGGATCCTGTTACAGAAAAAAAGCATTAGTGGAAAAGCTGGTAAAATCCAAATAAAGCCTGTAGTTTGATTAAGGGTATTGTGTCAGTGTTAATCTGTTATTTTTGACAAATATAGTGTGGCGATGTACCCAGCAGGCTATGGATATATGGGAAGGATATATAAGAACCCTCAGGATACTCTACTGTCTTTACAACTTTTTTGTAAATCTACAGTTGTTCCAGAATAAGAAGTTAAAAATCAGTTGGCATTCACCCTATTAACATATTCAAAATAAAATCCTCCATGATCATCTCAAATACATTCAGAAAAACAGCATTCAAGACTATTCAATACTAATGGCATGATGCAACTTCAGCAACCAGAAATAGAAGGGAACTTTCCTCAGTCTGATAAAAGGTACAGAAATCCTGTATCTAACATGTAATGACAAAGAGCAAAATATTTTTCCTCCTCAAGATTACATGTCTGCTCTCACCACTTTTATCAAACCTCATCCTTGGGGCACCTGGGTGGCTGTCGGGTAAGCAACCGACTTCGGCTCAGGTCATGATCTCACGGCTCATGAGTTTGAGCCTCACGTCAGGCTCTGTGCTGACAGCTCAGCACCTGGAGTCTGCTTCAGATTCTGTGTCTCCCTCTTTCTCTATGCCCCTCCCTCCCTCTCCCTCTCCCTCTCTCTCAAAAATAAATAAACATTAAAAAAAAAACAAACAGAAAACCTCATCCTAGCCAGTGCGATCAGGAAAAAAATAAATAAAATGCATACAATCTAGAAAAAAAAGAAGTTAAACTGTCTTTATTCACAAATGACATGATTATAGGGGTTCCTGGGTGGCTCAGTCAGTTAAGTGTCCAACTCTTGGTTTCATCTCAGGTCATGATCTCACAGTTTTGTGAGTTCAAGCCCCGCGTTGGTCTCTGCGCTGACAGTGCAGAGCCTGCTTGGGATTCCCTCTCTCCCCTTCTCTCTCTGCCCCTCCCTCTCTCGCGCTGTCTCTGTCTCTCTCAAAATAAATAAACTTAAAAAAAAATGACATGATTATATACATAGAAAAACTGAAGGAATTGTCATAAAAGCTATTAAAACTAATCAATGGGTTTACCAAAGTCACAAGATAGGGAGCAATATATAAAATCAATTGTATGTTTATCTAATAGCAACTAACAACTAGGACCTGAAAGTTTCAATGATTTCATTTACAATAACATTCAAAATAACAATTTATTAATAGCTTTAACCACGCCCCCAAAAATGTTCAAGATCTATGCACTGAAAAGTAAAAAAAAAAAAAAAAAATTGAGACATCAAACACATAAGTAAATAGACATACTCTGCTTAGGAACTGGAAGATTTTTTTTCTTTTTTTAAGAGAAAGCATGCTTGCAAATGGGGGAGGGGCAGAGAGAGGGGGGGAGAGAGAATCCCAAGCAGGCTCCACACTGTCAGCCCAGAGCCGGATGCAGGGCATGAACTCATGAACCGTGAGATCATGACCTGAGCCGAAGTTGTATGCTTAACTGACTGAGTCACCCAGGCATCCCAGGAACTGGAAGATTTAATATGACTAAAATGCCAAATGCATCTATAGACAATATAATTTGAATAAAAATTCCAGCAGGTTTTTTTTTGTTAGAAAATGAAAATCAATTCTAAAATACATGGCAATGCAAAGGACCTAGAATAACCAAAGAAATCTTGAAACAAAACAGAAAATCAGTTAGGAAACACTGGACTTGAACTACATTGTAGACACAATGTACAGAACATTCCATCCAACAGCAGCAGAATACAAATTCTTCTCAAGTGCACCTGGAACATTCTCCATGATAGGTAATATGTTAGCCACAAAACAAGTCTTAACAAATTTAAGATTGAAATCATATCAAGTATCTTTTCCAGCCACAATGGTAGCCATTTTGAAATATGCCCAGAGAATTCTATTATCCTTAATTAGGCTTGTCTTCAAGAGAAACTATTCTACAAAAGCCTAAACTAATGAGATTTTACCAGAGCCTAACTGACCAGGAGAATGCAAATACCCAACTGTAGACTTCTACAGTCTTCCACAATGAAAAGGAAAAATACCCAACACCAGCTCCTTCTAGCCTCCAATGTGTAGTAAAGGAAATACCCAACCCCAGCTCCCTATAGCTTTCTCGTCTCTCCAGAGGGACTGAGAAGTAATTTTTTAAGTTTGTTTGTTTGTTTGTTTAGAGTGCACACACAGGAGGGCCAGAGAGATGGGGAGAGAGATAGAATTCTAGGCAGGCTCTGCACAGTTACTGTGTCAGCACAGTGCCCAACGTGGGGCTCAAATTCACAAACCACGAGATCATGACCTGAGCCAAAATCAAGAGTCAGACGCTTAACCAACTGAGCCACCCAGGCACCCCAGGGCTGAGAAGTAATTTTAAGATCACACCCCAGGGGTACAGGCTGACCACAAGACAGAAATCTAATCACAGGACTAGGGAATGCTTCCTTTCCCCTTTAGGCTTTACCACCACATCTATAGGGTTTCTATAAAAATAGAAGTATAATGGAAAGAATTTCACATCTCTACATCTTTATTCACATCTCTTCTTCTTTATTTAAGAAGTCTTTAGGGAAATCTAAAAACATAGAGGAGACAAAAACAAGGACGCCAGAGGAAAATTTAGCCTCTGACATCCACACCTATAGGAAATGGTAAACACAGCCTAACTCCTGGCCAGATAAACATAAAACCTCACAGTAAAGGCCTATTTACCTCAGTTCTTTTTACCCTATAGATCTTGACTAGGTTTAAATAAAACATTACTAAGCAAACTAAAGGACAAAAAGCACAGCATAAAGACAGTAAGCATCAGAACCAGACTTAAACACAGCAGGATGTTGGAAATTTCAGAATGGAAATTTAAAATAACTATGGTTAGTATGCTAAGGGATCTAATGAAAAAAGTAGAACATGCAAGAAAAATAGAAACTGTAAAAATCAAAAAGAAGTGCTAGAAATCAAAAATATCATAATAAATAAAGAATGCCTGTAATGGGCTCATGAACAAACTGGATATGAATGAGGAAAGAATCAATGAGCTTGAAGATACATCAATAGAAATTTCTTAAACTGAAATGCAAAGGGGAAATTTTGAGAGAATAAAAAGGAACACTATATCCAAAAAATATGGCCACAATTACAAGAGGTGTCATTTACATGTAATTGAAATACAAGAAGAGAAAAACACAATATAAAAATATTTGAAGTAATCATGACTGAGAATTTTCCAGAATTAATGACAGACACCAAATTGTGGATAAGGACAGATTACCAAACAGAATAAATACCAATGCGTCTATAATTAGGAATATCACATCAAAAAAGTCAAGAAAAAAATGGCCAATAGGCACATGCAATCAGTGTGAACTAACTACTGAAGATCAGGTTTCTATGATGGAACTGTAAAAGGGGCACAGTCCAGTGAAAGAGAGGAGAACCATACAATCACCACACGTACACACAAACTCTAATAGTAAACACCATAAATAAGGGCATGGCAGTAACTCTTGCAGTATATAATTAACATTATGAATAAGACTAAGTAGATCTATGTGCTGAGGTAATGTAAATATCCCCATCAACTCAATCAAACCCAAATAATGACTCTAGAATAACTTATCTGCGTAAATAAAAGCTCTTATTGTTTTCATATTCTGACAACTAACTAATCAACACTCATTCATAAAGAGTACATAACTATGATTAAATATAAATTCCAGACAGGAAAGATTCATTTTACAACTTTCCTAGTTGATTAGCCACATCAGCACCATCTTGTTACCTACCCCCTTCTCTGAGACAGACTTCATCAATCTAGAAAATGAAGGCAGACCACTGATTGGAGGGCAAACCTGAAAAGGATTAAACACTTAGCATGGCATTCTCAAACACTGTAATTACAGTGCAATTAACCATACTGCATATTAAATGTGCAACTCTGAAATGTGTTCAGACTCCCCAATTATAACTAGTTATTCTTCAAAGAATTTTGCCGCCCACATTGAATTTTCTCTAGTGCTTCTTTGTTATAATTCAGGTGTGACAGTCGCTAATATATCTAAAAGGACAGTTAATAAAAAGTAGTTATTCTTTACTGTAAACCCAAGGCATGCATGCCAGCTAATACCCAGCCATTACCACTAATAATCATGTTTCAGACAGGCGGCTCTATTATACAATTGGACTCTGCCCTCTTTAAAACATATTTAGTGGTCAGCTGTGAAGAGGGCATAAATTTGAGGCAAAAGTAAAAGCTGAGGTAGAAGTCTAGAAACTTGCATATGTTTCTTATTTTCCCAAATTAGCAAGTCACTTAACCTCTCTAAATCTCAATTTCCTCATCTGCCAGTTGAAGTTTATGTCTGCCCTGGGTTTCGGTGAAGACCAAAAGGTTCAACCAATAGGAGAGCTCTTTAAAAAAAAGTTGATCATATCTAAGTTGCTACTCTATTATGGGCTCAGGTTGTATTCTAAAAGAATGGTCAATGGAAAGGGACAGATAAAGATGTATACAGTTATAATTCAGGCCAGGGATGATATTCAAAATATTTAGCCACAGCCCGAATTAATCAAAAAGGAATCAGCTTTAAGCAATGGGTATAACCTGTAGAATGCAGACCAGTTTTAGATTATCTTAAAGACAAACAGAGAATTTTGAAAATAGTGTAGAAAAGGTATAAAAATACTGATTTGGAGAGGAGAGATACATCCATCCCAAAGTTTATAGCAGCATTATCAACAATAGACAAATTATGGAAAGAGCCCAAATGTCCATCGACTGATGAATGGATAAAGAAGATGTGGTGTGTGTGTGTGTGTGTGTGTGTGTGTGTGTGTGTGTGTAATTGAAAATTACTCAGCCATAAAAAAAAAAGAATGAAACCTTGCCATTTGTAATGACGTGGATGGGACTAGACACTATTATGCTAAGCAAAAGAAATCAGTCAGAGAAAGACAAATACCATATGATTTCACTCATATGTGGAATTTAAGAAACAAAACAAATGAATATAGGGGAAAAAAGAGAGATGAAAATAAGGTAGAAAGTGACAATTTGTTGGGGAGGGGGAAAGCAATGGCATTTTAACCTACTTTGTGTTAATGGCAGTAGAATTTCTAGAGTACAGCAAATAGTGGTCACCTGTGAAATTTTTTGATTATTTTTCTTCTCTGATGGAGACAGTAGGGTAAGAGGGAATATGTCTTAATCATCTCTCTATTCCCATGAGCACAAAATATGCTATAGAAATTTAGTAAATGTTTGTTGAATGAATAAATGAGCAAATGAATGAACAGAAGAGGAATGAACAGACATTCCTGCTCTATTCTTCAATGGCCAGATAGGTCCAGAATACTGTGTTCTAGGTGCCATGATTTATAGGGATACAGGAGAGGGTCTACAGTTAAGGAAATGAGGGACCATTAAGGCAGGTACTAAAGATTTCATGATATTATATATCTTAAATATTTTCAGTATAAAAATATAACGTCAAAATATATGGGACACAGCTAAAGTAGTACTAAGAAAGACATTTATACTGCTGAATGCTTACCTTAGGAAAAAGATCTCAAATCAATTAAGTAACTACCTCAAGAAACCATAAAAAGAAGAGCAAGATAAATTCAAAGCAAGCTGAAGGAAGGAAATAATTACATTAGAAGCAGAAATAAATGAAATTGAAAACAGGAAAACAATAGAGAATATCAATTTAAAAAGTGCTGCATTAAAAAAATCAGTAAGATTGATAACCTTCTAACACGACTGAGAAAGATAAAAAGAGAGAAGACATAAATCACCATTATTAGGAATGAAACAGAGGATATTACTACAGCCATTAAAAATATAATATGGAGTTGGGGCGCCTGGGTGGCTCAGTCAGTTAAGCATCTGACTTCAGCTCAGGTCATGATCTCGCGGTTTATGAGTTCGAGACCTGCATTGGGCTCTGTGCTGACAGCTCAGAGCCTGGAGCCTGCTTCAGATTCTGTGTCTCCCTCTCCCTCTGCCCCTCCCCTGCTCACTCTCTGAGTCTCTCTGTCTTTCAATAATAAATAAACGTTAAAAAATGTTAAAAATGTATATAATATGGAGTTAAACAACCAATAGGATAAAGAAAAAGTCAAAGGTTAATTAGAAATACTTTGATTAAATAGAAATGAAAATACAATATAATAATACATGGGAAGTAGCAAAAGCAGTGCTCAGAGTGAAATTTACAGCTATCAATGCCTACGTTAGAAAAAGATCTCAGGGGTACCTGGGTGGCTCTGTTGGTTAAGTGTCTATTGATCTCGGCTCAAGTCTTGATCTCGGGGTTGTAAGTTCAAGCCCCTTCTTGGGCTCCACAATGTGGAGGCTACTTCATAAAAAAATATCTCGGGGCACCTAGATGGCTCAGTCAGTTAAGCATCCAACTTTGGCTCAGGTCATGATCTCATGGTCCATGAATTCCACCCCCACATTGGGCTCGGTGCTGACAGCTCAGAGCCTGGAGCCTGTTTCAGATTCTGTGTCTCCCTCTCTGTCTCTGCCCTTCCCCCACTCACGCTCTCTCTGTCTCTGAGAAATGAATAAACCTTAAAAAAAATTTTTTTTTAATATCTCAAATCAGAATCTTATTGTACATCTCAATGAACTACAAAAAGAACAGCAAATGGAACCCAGAACTAGCAAATAGAAGGAAATAGTAAAAATTATAGCAGACAAAAACAAATGATTAGAAAAATAGAAAGAAACAAAAAAAAAGTTAATTCTTTGAAAAGATCAATAAAATTGACAAAGTTTAGCTGGAAGAACTAAGGAAAGACGACTCTATTACTAACACCAGAAACTAAAGTGGAGACATTATTACTGAACTTACAGAAATAAAAAGGATTATACACTGAACATTGTATGCCAAAAAATTAGGTAACCAGGATAAAATGGACAAATTCTTAGAACACAAACTACCAAAACTAACTTAAGAAGAAACAGAAAATCTGAATAAACCTCAATCAATAATTTAAAAATCATCCAATAAATAAATGCCCAGAAGTATATAACTTCACTGGTATATTCTATCAAACTTTTAAAGGTGAATTAACATCCATTTTTCTCAAACTCTTAAAAGAAATAGGAGAATAATGACTATCTCCTGACCCATTCCATGAGGCCAGCAGTACCTTGATACCAAGCCCTACAAAGACATCACAGGAAAACTATAAACCAATATCCATCATGAATACAGAAGCAAAAATTCTCAACAAATTACTAGGATACCAAATTCAGCAGCACATTAAAGGAATTATGCATCATGATGTAATGAGATTTATCCCAGGAATTCAAGTGTGGCTCAACATGACAACCCATCAATGTAAGACACAATATTAATAGAATAAAGGGGGAAAAACAACCCTAATCATCTTAATAGGCACAGAAAAGACATGTGACAAAATCCAACACTGTTTCATGATAAAAACATTCAATACACTAGGAATAGAATAAAACTTCCTTAAAAGGTTAGAGGACATTTATGGAAAAAACCACAACTAACATCATACTCAATAGTAAAACACTGAAATCCTTCCCTTAAAAACACAACAAAGATGATAGCTCTCACTACTTCCATTCAATATTGCACTGGAAGTCCTAGCCAAAGTAATTAAGCAAGAAAAATAAATAAAAGACATCTAAATTAGAAATTAGAAAAGAAGAAATAAAATTATCTATTCCCAGTTGACATGGTCATATATATAGAAAGCCCTTAGGGATCCACAAAAACCTACTAGAGCCAATAAAGTCAGCAAACTTTTGTAATACAGATTCAGTTCTGTTGTATTTCTATACACTAGCAATAAACAGTTGAAAAAGAAATACAGAAAACAATTCCTTTTATAATAGCATTAGAAAGAATGAAATATTTAGGTATAAATTTAACCAAGGAGACATAAGACTTACACACTAAAAATGACAAAACATTGCTCAAAGAATTTAAAGAAGACCCAAATAAATAGAAAAACTCCCATGTACATGGATTAGAAGATTCAATATTGTTAGATGGTAATATTTCCCAAATATGTCTACATATTCTATTCAACCCCTATCAAAATCTCAAATACCTTTTTTTTGCAGAAATAGATAAGCCTATCCTAAAATTCATATTAAATTGTAAGCGATCCTGAATAGCCAAAACAATCTTGAAAAAGAAAACTTAGAAAACTCACACTTCCCAACTTCCTATAAAGCTAAAGTAATATAGTAATCAGTAATCAGAACAGTAATCAGTATGGCACTGGCATAAGGATAAACATACAGATCAATAAAATAAAAATAAGAGCCCAGAAATAAAACCATGCATCTATAGTCAACTGATTTTCATAAGGTGCCAAGACCATCCAGTGAGGAAAGAAAACTCTCTTCAACAAATGGTGCTGGGAAAATTGGATAGCCACAAGCAAAAGAATGAAGTTGGACCCTTAACTCATACTATATACAAAAATTAACCGAAATGGATCAAATACCTAGGTTATAGAGCTAAAACTCTTAAAAAGAAAACATTGGAAATGATTTCTTAGATATGATGTCAAAAGCATACACAACAAAAGAAAAAATAGATAAACAGAACTTCATCAACATTAAAATATTTTGTGCTTTGAAGGACACTTTCAAGAAAGTGAAAAGACAACTCACAAAATGGAGGAAGAATTTTTATAAATCATATGTCAGATAAGGGTCTAGTACCTAGACTATATACAACTTTTACAACTAAACAACAAAAAGACAAAAAAAGACAATTTTAATATATTATATATAATATATATGTAATTAATCCATTTTAAAATTTATTTAAAAATATTTTAAAGTATATATACACATCTATATGTATACATACATATATTACTCTAAAATTATATATATACATATATATTAATCTAAAAGGTAATATTGTAACTTTGGTTTGTACCTCTGCGTTCTGTTTTCTACATGATTTAAGAGACTAATTCATTAAAAAATTATTATTTCGCTTTTGGACGTACAATGTATAAAGATATAATTTTGTGATATCAGTCATTGAAAGGCTGTGGGGATGAGCTACATAGGAGTCGAGTTTTTATATGTTATTGAAGTTAAGCTGGTATCAATTCAAATTGTTAACTTTAGGATGTTAAATGTAAGTCCCATGGTAACTACAAAGAGTATAGCTATGGAATGTATATGAAAGAAAGTGAAAAGAGGAAAACACTTTACTATTAAAAACTCAGCTAAACACAGAAGAAGACACTAACACAGGAAATGAGAGACAAAAAAGCTATAAGACATATGGAGAGTAAACAGCAAAGTGAGAGAAGTCAATAATTATTTTAAGTGTAAGTGGATAAAACTGTCCAATCAAAAGTCTATGCACTAATAATGAACAATCTTTAAAGAAAATTAAGAAAATAATTCCATTTACAATAGCACCAAAAAGGATAAAATACTTAGGAATGAACTTAACCAAGGAGGTGAAAGACTTGTACAATAAAAACTACAAAACACTGCAGAAAGAAATTAAATAAGATATAAATCAACTGAAAGCTATTCCATGTTCATGGATTAGAAGACTTACTATTGTTAAGATTTCATTACTACTCTCTATTGAAATCCCATTTTTTTACAGAAATAGAAAATATCCATCCTAAAATTACCTGGCATCTCAAGGGACCATGAATACCACCTTGAAAAAGAGGAATAAAACTAGAGGACTCACACTTCTTGGTTTCAAAACTTACCACAGAGCTACAGTAATCAGAAACATGGTATTGGTATAAAGACAGACATATAGACCAATGGAATATACTAGAGAACCCAAAAATAAACACTTGCATATGTGGAAAAATTATTTTTGACAATGGAGCCAATATTATTCCATGGAAAAAGGACAGCTTTTTCAACAAATGGTGCTAGGACAACAGGATATCTACTTGCACAAGAACGAAGTTGAACCCTTATCTAACATAATATACAAATTATCTCAAAATGGATGAAAGACCTAAATGTAAGACCTGCAACTATAAAACTCTTAGAAAAACACATAGGGCACAAGCTTCATATCATTGGATTTGGCAATGATTTCTAGCATATGATACCAAAGGAACAGACAAGAAAAGTAAAAATAGACAAAGTAGAATTATGAAAATCAGACACTTTTGTGCATCAAAAGACACTATCAATAAAGTGAAAAGGGAACACACAGAATGGGAGAAAATATGTGTAAATCATATGTCTGATAAAGGATTAATATCTAGAATATATAGAAAACTTCTAAAAACTCAAAGACAACAACAACAAAAAAAAAACCCTAATTTTAATGGGAAAGGATTTGGGGAATGTGGGTGGCCCAGTCAGTTGAGCATCTGACTCTTGATTTCAGTTCAGGTCATGATCTCACGGTTCATGGGTTCAAGCCCCATGTCAAATTCCACACTGACAATGCGGAGCCTTGGAATTCTCTCTCTTTCCCTCTCTCTTTCTGCCCTTTCCCTGCTCGCTCACTTGCTCAATATAAATAAATTAAATTAAAAAATAAATAAATACCTTTTTTTTTCTAATGGGAAAGGATTTGAATAGGCATTTCGCCAAAGGAGATAAGCAAATAGCTGATAAGTACAAGAAAAGAAGCCCAACATCACTAACTATTAGGGAAATGCAAGTCAAAACCACAATAAAATATCACCTCGCACCCATAAGGATGGCTGCTTAAAAAAAAAAAAAGTGTTGGTGAGGTGGGGGATAAATTGGAAATTTGTGTACTGTTCCTGATCATGTAAAATGGTGTAGCTGCTGTGGAACACAGTATGGTGGTCCCTGAAAAAGAGAGACAGGGAGAGAATTACCATAGTATCCAACAATTCCACTTCTGAGTATACCCAAAAGAATTGAAAGCAGCATCTTTCTGCAATATTTGTATTTCAGAATGCTGTTCTTAGCAGCATTATCCACAATAACTAAAAGGCAGAAGCAAACCAAGTACCCACCAACTGATGCATGGATTAACTAAATGTGGTATACATATACAATGGAATTCTTCAACCTGAAAAAGGAAGAAAATCCTGACAAAGCTACAATATGGATGAACCTGGGGTACATGATGCTAATTGAAAGAAGCCAGTCACAAAAAGATAAATACCATATGGTTCCACTTGTCTGAGGTACCTAGGTGATCAAATTCATAGAGACAGAAAGTGGAATAGTGCCTGCCAGGGACTGGAGGAGGAAGCAATGGGGAGTTGTTGTTTAGGGTACAGAGTTTCAATTTTATAAGATAAAGAGTTCTGGGGATAGTGCTGATGGTTGCACAACAATATGAGTGTCTTTAATACCACTGAACCGCACCCTGGAAAATTAAGATGGGAAAAAATTATTAAGATGATACATTTTATGTGTATTTTTACAGAATTAACAAACACCCCCCCCAAATAATAATGACAATGCTAACTGTTGGCGAGGATGCAGAAAAACCAGATCACCCATACATTGCTGGTGGAAATGTAAAATGGTACAGTGACTCTGGAAAACAGTGTGGCAGTTTCTTATAACACTAAACATGCAATTGTCATAGAGCACAACAATCATCCTCTTGAGGATTTTTATCCCAGAGAAATGAAAACTTATGTTTCCACAGACACCTGCATACAAATGTTCACAGCAGCCATATTCATATCAGCTGCAAACTGGAAACCATCCACACATCCTTGGACAAGTGAATGATTAAATACACTGTTGGTACATCCATACCGTGGAACACTGTTCAGCAATGGAAACAAACCCTTGACACACACAACTTGGGTGAATCTGCAGGGAATTATGCTAAGTGAAAAAAAAAGCAAATCCTAAAAGGATACATATGACAAAGTTATAAAAATGGAGAATAGATTAATGGTTGCAAGGGGTTGGTGGTTGGGGGAGGAGGGATGTGGCTATGAAAGGGCAACAGAAAAGGTCCTTGTGCGGGAACCATCCTACATCTTGACTGTACGGATGGCAATATCCTGGTTGTGATATTATGCTACAGTTTTGCAAGACAGTACCACTGTGGGAAACTGGGTAAAGGAGACCTGGGATCTCTCAGTATAATTTTTTGCAACTGCACGTGAGTCTACATTTATCACTAAATAAAAAGTATAATTAAAAATATATAGTTATTTTTTTAATTTCTGTTTCTTCTTTTTAATTTTTTTTAACGTTTATTCATTTTTGAGAGACAGAGGGAAACACAGTGCAAGCAGGGGTGGGGCAGAGAGAGAGGGAGACACAGAATCTGAAGCAGGATCCAGGCTCTGTGCTGACAGTGCGGAGCCAGCTGGCCATTCTCTTTCTCTATCCCTCCTCCACTTGCGCGGGTGCTCTAAACAAACAAACAAACAAACATTTAAAAAACAAAATGTCAGTCACGTTAACATATAGGGGTTTTGTATTATTTTTAGTGAAGAAAATTTTTAAATTTCAGTTTTAATTTTTTTAAATGTTTATTTAATTTGAGAGAGAAAGAGAGAGCATGAGCAGGGGAGGGGCACAGAGAGAGGAGAGAAAGAATCCCAAGCAGGCTCTGTGCTGTCAGTGCAGAGCCCAACTCGGGGCTTGAATTCACCAACCATGAGATCATGACCTGAGCCAAAATCAAGGGTCAGACGCTTAACCGACTGAACCACGTAGGCGCCACTCAGTTTTAATTTCTAATAGAGTAAATGTTAATAAATATAACACACTTAGAGAAAAGCTTGGGGTCCTTAATAATTTTTAAAATGGGGTCCTTGGATCGAACAGTGTAAGAACTGCTCTTCTGCCCTTGGCCAACAGATTTAGAATTCCTTCCCCATTCCTGGCAAGGCATGAATGGCTGCATTTAACTTGGAACCTGAGTGACTTTGAAGAGTTAAGATACAGAGAGCAAGTGACATGCAAAGTCTTTCCAACTTTGTTTATCGATAGAGCAGCTGCCTACAGTAAGTCAACCAAGGCACCATGCCAGAAGCATATACTATACACAGGAACCTCACCTTGAGTAGATAACAAAGAATACAAAAGATAATAAATTTCCACGAGAGAATACTATTTTCATGAGAACAATACTGCCTTGAAGTTAATTTCTTAGCCTAACAGGTCTTTCAGTAATTCATGTAAGGGAAAGCTTGTGGTATTTTAAACGGTCTCTGGTATGAGAAGTAAGAGAAAAGGAACCTTAGAAATGGTAGCAACTCTAACAAAAACATAATGTGGTGCAATGCTTTGAACAGAACATCTCTGCATGGATAATTCTGGTTCAGACCTTGGCTTTTAATTTTAAAAAAAGAAGAAGAAGAAGGAGAAGGAGAAGGAGGAGGAGAAGGAGGAGGAGGAGGAGGAGGAGGAGGAGGAGGAGGAGGAGGAGGAGAAGGAGAAGGAGAAGGAGAAGGAGAAGGAGAAGGAGAAGGAGAAGAAAGAATGAATGCTGCACTAACATAGGAATCCAATTTGGAAGAAATGACAACCCATTTTTATGCAAAATGGTCAAGGTCTACTGGCAGTGAGTTCAAGCCCCACGTTGGATGTAGAGATTTCCTAAATAAATAAACTTCTAAAAAGTAAAAATTAAATTTAAAAAAGTAATAAAATAGTACTCTTTAATGTCTGCATAGTGTTTCTCTCAACTGAACTGTAGGTAAAGTATTTCATGGGTTTTTTTTTTCAGGTTTAAATGATCGCCAAACACTATTAGCTCTTATATTGCTCCTAACTTCAGGAAAGGGTCAGATAGGTACTAATGACGAATGTCAGCTCTCCCTCCAGAAGAATTCTTTCCCCTCTCAGTCACCGTGGCCCCATCAAATTATCTGTGTAACGTTTCTCACTGGCCTATCTCTTAACTGAACTTTGTGTTCTCAAAAAAATCAGCTGATTAAAAATGAATCCACTTCTTGAATATCTTTTGTTGAATACCTGCTAAGTTAGAGCACATCACAGCATCTCATTTAATGCTCAGAACAAACCTAAAGAGTGAGGGGGGAAATAAACCATATGACATTTCTGCTATGAATAAAACTGTATGATTTACAGGTAAAAGTGAGAACATTCATGCTACAGTAAAAGCAAACCAAACTCCACAATTTTCTTGACCATAAATTTTAAGTGTCATTAGTAAAAAAAAACCTCATCACACTAAAGACCCTGAATGCTGTGTCCCCTGCTCAACTGACCCAGAATTCCCAGTGGGAATCCTCTCACAAGTCAGAAGAAATTGAACATGAGAGAAATCACTTACATTTGGAGGTTTGTATCGGAGATTTCATCCCAAATTCTAGCCTAGGTACTGGGCTATCATGGACAGAGCCAGGCTTTGGGTCAGAAAGCCCTACTTCAGGGGAGCCTGGGCAGCTCAGTTGGTTAAGTGTCTGACTTCAGCTCAGGTCATGATCTCACGGTTCATGAGTTCAAGCCCCGTGTCGGACTCTGTGCTGGCAGCTCAGAGCCTGGAGCCTGCTTCGGATTCTGTGTCTCCCTCTCTCTCTGCTCCTCTCTCTCTCTCTCAAAATAAATAAACATTAAAAATTGTTTTATAAAAGTAAGCCCTACTTCAAATGTCAGCAATGTCACTTATTAGCTTACCCTCCCCCCAGTCACAATCACCTTCTTATAAAATGGAGATAATAATAGCACTCAATTGATGTTTGTTGTAAGCATTAAATGAGACATTGTAAGATGCTATAACCAAGCAGGTATTGAACACATGATATCTATTCTGATATCCTCTTGTGTAACTCATAAGTATCTATGGGAAAAAGAATGTAAGATTGACAGACTTTAAGTTAAGCACCTGGGGAATTCACTAGCTAATACCACCCATAGAGAAAGATAACTTGGTGAACACCGGGAGGGAAGCTGTCACTAACATGATATCAATTCTTCTGCAATTCAAGGATTTAAAACTTTTACTGACTCAGAGCACCTGAGTGGCTCAGTCGGTCAAGCGTCCGACTTTGGCTCAGGTCATAATCTCACAGCTTGTGAGTTCGAGCCCTGCGTCAGGCTCTGCGCTTACAGCTCAGAGCTGGAGCCTGCTTTGGATTCTGTCTCCCTCTCTCTCTGCCCCTCCCCCACTCATGCTGTCTCTGTCTCTCAAAAATAAACAAACATTAAAAAAATAAAACTTGGGGCGCCTGGGTGGCGCAGTCGGTTAAGCGTCCGACTTCAGCCAGGTCACGATCTCGCGGTCCGTGAGTTCGAGTCCCGCGTCAGGCTCTGGGCTGATGGCTCGGAGCCTGGAGCCTGTTTCTGATTCTGTGTCTCCCTCTCTCTGACCCTCCCCTGTTCATGCTCTGTCTCTCTCTGTCCCAAAAATAAATAAAAAAAAAAACGTTGAAAAAATAAATAAATAAATAAAACTTATACTCTATTGTTGTCTCTAACCCACTGTTGTCTATTCTGTACAACACCCACCCTTTCTACTCTGCTCTATAATGTTGTGGCTAGACGGCTGTAAACTCCATGTTTCTATTAGCTTCTACTACTAGAAGGTATTGGCAGGAGAGCAGAAGCAGAAGGAGAGAGGAAAGCTCTCTGTTTCTCTCTTGCTATCAGTCTCTCCCTGATTCTGACAACTTTACAAGTGGCTCTTTCCTTTGGCAATCCTAACTCCTACACCAAGGGCCCTACTCCTTCTTATTCTGTGGTCCCACCAGCTGCAACAGGCTCCTTCTGGAAACTCCTGGATTCTATTAATACCACCAGTTCCATAGAGTGGAAACTGCTAATTACCAATATCAGGTTATCTCAGTGGACACCACTGCTTTCCCAGCCACCCAGTATGTGTGTAACCAATCTCCTATATTAAATCCCTCTGTTGAAATATATAGAGAGCTATCTGTAAAAGTCCCAAACCTTCAGTGTGGCTTCAAGATCCGGCATGATCTGATCCCTACCTACCTCCCAAGCCTCATCTAGTGACCCTCGGTCCCTGACTCTCCCAAGTGTTTTTACTTCCTCCAATATTCCAATCTCCATCTTGCTTCCTTGTCTTTATACATGGTCCCCTCTACCTGAAATTTTCTTCCTTACACCAGTCACCTGGGCAATTTTTATTCACCCATTAGGTCTCGGCTTAAATGTCACTTTCTCAAAGAGGTCTTTTTTGAGATCCCCAAATCAAGTTCTATTTCACATTCTCACAGCACTCATGCTTTTCCTTCAGAACACTCATCACAATCGTATTCATATAATCTCTTGTGTGCTTATTTGCTCCATATTTGTCTTGCCTTACTCAACTTTTCAGGACACAAGAACAGAGACCAGGTCTGTTCTCTGCTCTATCCTTAGTGTGTGCATAAAACAAAATAAATGCTCCATAAGTATTTGTCAAATAATAATAAACACCCTTTACTTACTCTTAGAAAGTGGTAAGCAAAACACTTTCACAGCATTATTCCTTTGATCTTTACAAAAGCTTTGTGAAGTAAATCAGGCAGTTACGAGAAAGGGATAAACTCCAGTTTCCAGAAGATAGAAGCCGACTGAGAGCTCATTCAGCCTGCAAAGACCTAAATCTGACCCTATTGGGGTAAACAGGGCTGTAGTATATTCCCAAGTGAAATCAACATAGAGGCCTCTGGTACAAGTTTGAACACAAGAGAGGGGAAGGGAGAGGAGAGGAGTGGGTGGGAGGGAAGGGGTAGGGAGGAGAGAAGAGGGAAGGAAGAAAGCGAGTGTGAGCAAGGAAGGAAGAAAAGAAAGGAGGCTCGTGAATGCTGAGAATCTAAGAGTGGTAGCAACTGCCTGTTGCCTACTCCTCTTTTGTTCTACCTCAGGTCCCAGGAGAAAAACTCACAAATGGATGAGTTTGCAGCTGGTGATGGATGGTGCAATTTTTTTATATATTTATTTACTTTTTTTCAGAAACAGAGAGATAGCCAGCAGGGGAGGGACAGAGAGAGAGGGAGACAGAGAATCCCAGGCAGGCTCCACACTGTCAGCACAGAGCCCGATGGGGGCTCGAACTGACGAACTGTGAGATCATGACCTGAGCTGAAATCAAGAGTCGGAGCTTAACTGACTGGGCCACCAGGCGCCCTGGATGGTGCAGTTATTGACTATGACCCTTCCTACACCATGGCCGAGCTGCTGAGCACCTCCTATGGCCCTTTCTGGCAAAAGCCAGAAAGAGGACCCAGCCCAGAGGTACTGCTGGGCCAGGATGCCTGGAACGACAACCACACAGCCCTGGACTTAGTCCCTGTGTCCAGCCTTTCACAACAGAAAGGATCTTTAAAACGGAGCTCTTCTCCAGGTTCTTCTCTCCCAGCATCCTTATATCAAAACCATCGGCTTATCTTTCATTGTCCCATTTCCTTCTAAGATCCAGTCAGAACAGTGGGAATCTAATTATTATTGCTTCAACTGCTTCATTTTTTAGCAAGGGCGCAAGATACAAGGGCAATATACAAAAATCAAATGTATTTCTACATACTAGCACTAAGTCATCAGAAATTGAAATTTTAAACATACCATTTACAATAGTTATCAAAAAATATGAGAAGCTTTAGGGATACATCTGGCAAAAGACGAAAAAGACTTGTAAACTGAAAACTGCTAAATACTGCCAAGAGAAATTAAAGAATTAAATAAACAGAGAAGTCAAGTGACTCAACATTAAGATGTCGTTTCTCCGTATGTTGATCTTTAGGTTCAACATAATCTCAGTCAAAATCTCAGTATGTTTTTGTTGCAGAAATTGACAAGCTGATTCTAAAATTCATATGGAAATGCAAAGGTCTAGAATAATCAAAAGAAAAACAAAGTTGGAGGACTAACACTACTTTGTCCCAATACTTATAAAGCTACAGTAATTAAAACAGCATGGTATTGGCATAAAGACAGACAAATTAACCAATGGAACAAAATAGAGTCCAGAAATAAACCCACACACATAGTGACAATGGATGTTTGACAAAGGCAATGCAGAGAACAAAGGATACACTTTTTCAATAAATGGTACTGGCACATTGGCCGTCCATATGTCCCAGCACCACCAAAGAAATAAAAATAAAAATAAAAGAACTTAGATCCGTACACACCATATACAAAAATTAATTCAAAGTGCATCATAGACCTAAATATAAAACCTAAACCAATAAGAATCCTAGAGAAAACATAAGAGAAAATCGTTGTGACCTTGGGTGAGGCAAAGATTTCTTAGATATGACATCAAAAGTACAATCCACTAAAACAAACAAACAAACTGGACTTCATCAAAATTTAGAACCTTCACTCTTCAAAATACACCATTAAGAGGATGAAAACAGAAGCCACAGACTGGGGGAAAATACTTGCAAGCACCTACCTGATAAAGGACTTGTATCTAGAATGTATAAAGGCCCCTCAAAACTCAACTAGAAAACAACCCAATTTTTTTTTAATGGGCAAAAGATCTGGAAAGACACTTTACCGAAGAAAATACTCAGATGTCAACCAGGCAGATGAAAATGTATTCAACATCAGTAGATGAAATGCAAATTAAAACCACAATGAGCCAGCACTACACGCCTATCAGAATGACTCAAATTAGTAAGACTAAACGATACCCGATGTTTGTAAAAATATGAGGAAGTGAAATGCTCATGAACTGCTGGTGGTGATATAAAATGCAGTTTCTTGGGGCGCCTGGGTGGCGCAGTCGGTTGAGCGTCCGACTTCAGCCAGGTCACGATCTCGCGGTCCGTGAGTTCGAGCCCCGCGTCAGGCTCTGGGCTGATGGCTCGGAGCCTGGAGCCTGTTTCCGATTCTGTGTCTCCCTCTCTCTCTGCCCCTCCCCCGTTCATGCTCTGTCTCTCTCTGTCCCAAAAATAAATTAAAAAATGTTGAAAAAAAAAAATTAAAAAAAATAAATAAATAAAATGCAGTTTCTTGAGAAGTTAAACAAACACCTACCATTTTGTACGGACTGAATGTTTGTATCGCCCTAAAATTCGTATGTTGAAGCCCTAATCCCCAGTGTGATTGTATTTGGAGATGAGGCCTTTGAAAGGTAATTAGGTTTAGATTAGGTCATGAGGGTGGGCTCCTTATAATGGGATTAGTGCCCATTATAAGAAGATGAAGAGAGACAGATGTATCTATGCACATGCACCAAAGAAAGGCCATGTGAGCACACAGTGCTCATGAAGAGAAGGCAGCGGTCAACAAGTCAGGAAGAATGACCTCACCAAGAACCTAGTCTACCAGCACGTTGATCTTGGACTTCCCAGCCTCCAGAACTGTGAGAAACTAAATGTCCATTGCTTAAGCCACCCAATCTATGATATTTTGTTATAGCAGCCCAAGCTGACTTAACTTGGTTTGATCATTTGATCCGCCATTCTACCCCTAGATATTTGCCCAAGGAAATATATGGCCATACCAAGTCTTGTACACAAATGTTCTGAACAGTTGTGCTTGTAACAGCCAAAAATTATCAAACAACCCAAATGTCCCCCAGCAGACAAACAATAATAAATAGATTGTGATATATCCATATATTGGACTACTACTCAATAGTAAAATGAAACAAATTGTTCATATGAACAACTACTTGGATGAATCTCAAGATCATTATGCTGGGTGAAAGAAGCAGACAAAAAAAGTGCACACACTGTATTCTTCTATGTATAAAACTATAGAAAATGCAGTCTAATCTATGGTGCAGAAAGTATACTGATGGTTACTTGGGGGAAGAGGGCCAAGTGAGATGGACAATTACATAGGAGTATGAGTAAATTTGGGGGGGTGAAGAATATGTTCACTATCTTGGATGTAGAGATGGTCTCATAGATATATACGTGTCTAAACTTATCAAATTATACACTTTTAACATATGCAGCACATTGTACCTCAATTATAGCCTCAGTAAAATTGTTTTTTAAGTTACTTATTGGAAAAACAAAATAAAAATAAGAACAAGTATAAAATACAAACTTAATTCTTTTTTTATTTGATTCAAGTGCACAAATTTACTGTAGTGTTACAAAGTTCCAAAATGATTAATCTCATTTCTGAACATACCTCTTCACAGACAGCTCTAGTCCATGGGCCACAATTTGAGTATCACTGCTATAGAAATTTACCTACCCAGGCTGACATTTGCTTTCTTTTTTCTCTGTATCTTTAAGATGATCTGCAAATGAAATAGGAACTTGAATTTATTGCAGGTAAAAGTAGACAGTCATAAAATAGATAAATGAGCAGGGAGGACCAAATTAATAGAGAAGTGAACAACAGGAGTGGCTTGTCCTCCCCAGGACAAAGGATGAATATCCCACCTTTTATTTTTTTCCTTTTTATTGTGTCTCTTCTGACTACCAAGAAATAGTCTTAAATGTTGAGTCAATTTGCTTTACTGTACCTAACCTGTCACTTTCTCTTCAATGTCCAGACTTACCTATCACTTACAAAAATACTCAATAACTGATATAAATGCTTAGTATGTGCACATATTTATTCAACAGACATTTACTGAACTCTTCCTTTGAGAAAAAGTTAATATGCTAGGCACCCATGAGGACTCCAAAGATAGATTCTGCCTTCAGCTCACATCTAGAAAGAGCAATTCTAAGACATTTACACCAACAACTGTCATACCAGGTAAAAACTGAGAAACGGCACCACAGACATACAGGGCACATGTTATAGGAGCCCAAAAGAAGAAGAAATGGTTCCTTACAAGAGGACGATCAAGGAAGGCTTCCGGACATTGGTCTCATTTGAGCTGATTTTTGCTCAGAGCCCTACGTGGAGCACTGGGGCTCCAAAGAGGGATTGGGGCCTTACAAATCCATCAGGAAGACAGGACATGATTGTCCTGCCGAATACATACTAATACAAGTACAACACATACTGCACTATCCAATATGGTAGTCACTAGCCACATGTGATGTGCACCTGAAATGTAGCTAGGCTGAATTTAGATGAGCTTTAAGTGTAAAATCCACAATATATTTTGAAGACTTAGTATTTAAAAAAAGATTACAAAGTATTTCATTACTAAATTTTATATTGATTGCATGATGAAATAGTAATATTTTTCATTTTACTGGGTTAAATTAACTAAATTTTAGCAATTATGTTCACCTAGGGTTTTTGTCTTACTTTTTAAAATGTTGCTGGTAGAAAATTTTAAGTTATATGTGTAGCTCACATGTGTGGCTCCCATTGTATTTCTACTGCACAACACTCTGCCAAAGGCTTAGAAGCCTAGAAGTTACAGATAGGAAGTGTTACAAGAATTCAGAAAGGAATGACCAATAGCATGTGATCTTCAGAAGATCCTGAGCCCCTCTGAGTAAGAAATGTTAGGTCTCTGTCAAAGAGTTCCATACCCTCTTCTCCTCCTTTTGATGCTGGTATTCCCGCTGGCATCTAAGAAATCTCTTAGATCCAACCTAGATCCCTGAGCTTTTTATTAATATTACTGATGCCTCAATCTCAAATGTCTCGAACTAAACTCACTGTTCTGCTCCCAGACCCATTTCAATGAACACGGGCATTAAGGAGCCATGAAACTAGAACATCTCTGTGGGCAGAGTTCCTGCCCGCTCACTAGAAACGCACTTTCACATCCCACTGCCTTCCCAACCAAACCTCCTTTCTCCTCTTCCCCCCCACTATTGCCCAAAGTCCCACCCAACTGCCAGTGATCCAAACTGAACCCTCCTGGTTGCTCTTTGGGCTAAATGAGTTAGCCTTACAATGAGCCTCTGTCTGAAACAGGTTTTCTGAAGCTGAAATATACAAACTGGTACCTCCCTCTTTTGTTAAAAGGTCTCTTTCAGTAGGTCCCCTGGTTACTTTTCTTATTCATTTACACCTCTGGCAAAGCTCACTTCTCTGCTAATGTTAGCACATGCTTCGCACCTCACTTAAGCAAGGTGGTCCAATGGAAAGTGTCCATCAAACGGCTCCCCACATAACCTGTAAGAAAGGGACAACTAGGAATAGCACAGAAAAAGGCTACACACAAGATTACATGCCTAATAAAAGGACCTACAGAGGGTTTGTTTACTTTTGAAAAACATATAAGCTTGTCATTTCCCCTTATTTTTCCTGGAAGTGTATCACCTCAACTGCTGTAGCAGTCATTCATTCATTCGTGTTTCCACTAATTCAACAAATATTTGTTGAATACCTACAATGCTGCAATGAACAGGAAAGATGAAGCCCCTTGTCTCCCTGGGGGGGGGGCAGAGAGAGAGAGAGAGAGAGAGGGAAAAGAACAACAAAGAAAGAGTAGCAAGTGACATTTACACCTAAGTCTCAAGGACAAGGAACAAAACGGGTGAAGACAGAGGGAAAATATTTCAAAGAGAGTGAGTAGTGAGTACAGAGGCCCTAAGATAGGAACAAGCTTACGATATTTACCCTACACTACTTTATTGCCATGTTTCAACAATTCTCTGAAAATTCAACTTAATTGTCTAAGGCCTGGATGCTACAAGCAATACCTATCACACACAGTACCTACAACGCTAAGCAACAGTGGTACACACTGGAAACCTGGGACTTAGGAGAATCACTACTTCAGAAATGCTGGGTGGCTCAGTCTACCGACCATCCAACTCTTGGTTTTGGCTCAGGTCATGATCCCACGGTTGTAGGATCAAGCCCACATCAGGCTCTGTGCTGAGCATGGAACCTGCTTAAGACTCTCTCCCTCTCTCTCTCTCTCTCTCTCTCTCTCTGCCCCTCTCTCACACTCATGCATACTCTCTCTCTCTCTCTCTCTCAAAAAAAATTAAATTAAAAGGGCACCTGGGTGGCTTCAGTCGGTTGAGCATCCAACTCTTGATTTCAGCTCAGGTCTTGATCTCACAGTTCATGAGTTCGAGCCCTGCATTGGGCTCTGGGCTGACAGCGTGGAGCCTGCTTGGGATTCTTTCTCTTTTCTCTCTCTCTCTCTCTCTCTCTCTCTCTCTCTCTCTCTCTCTCCCCTCCCCCACTTGCTCTCTCTCCAAATAAATAAATAAATCTTAAAAAAGAATCATTACTGCATCCATTCAACTCATATTTATGGAGCGCTTGCCTAATAACTGACACTATTCTTACTCAGATTACAACCACAAGTAAGACAGAAGACACCTAAATAAGCAGTTACAAATCCATGGAATTAATATTACAAAAGGAGTTGAAACCGAGTACCTCCAGGTACCCTCAGCACCCAGACAGCAGGACCTGACTCAGGTTTGGAGAGTGAGGGAAGACTTCCCTGAAGCATTGTTCAGCAAAGATATAATGACAAGAAGGAGTGAAATCAGTGACGAAAGGGTTGGGAGAGGAAACAAAAGAGCATTCCGGGCGAAAGGAACATCATAGCATAGGCCCGAGGTGAGAAAGGGCAGGGAATGGAGGCACGTCCAGCTATGGCGCACAGTACCAGAAGAGGAAGAGGGGAATGGGGCTGGGGATGGCAGCATGCACTGGGTTTTTAAGGCCTTATCAGATGTTAAAATTTATCCTGAAAACAACGGGAGCTGTGGAAGAACTTTAAGGAGGGGACCATTTAGGATTTGCAGCAATCCAGGGGGACAGTGATGATCTGAACTAAGATAATGGCAGGGAAGATGGAAAGATGGACTGAAAAGATATGGAGGAGCTAGAATTAGCAGTACCTGGGAACGTGTGACATATGAGAAGTGAGTGGAGATGGGGATCAGAGAAGAGCCTCAGGTTTTTGGCGTGAACAATCAGGTGGACCAGTACTGCCATTTCCTGAGACAAGAAGCACAAGATGAGAGTAAGCTTTTAGGGACAAAAGAAGTTAAGTTAGAAATATGTAGAGTCTGGAGTACCTTTGAGGCCTCCAAATGAAACTAAAGGGGTCGGCTGGGCTCTTGGGTTTGGAGCCTGAGAGAAAGGCCTGGTGTGGCAGCACTAGAAATGGAGATCCACTTAAGAGACATCAGGGATGCCCGGGTGGCTCAGTCAGTTGGGCGTCCAGCTCTTGATTGTGGCTCAGGTCATGATCTCACGGTTCACGACATCAAGCCCCACGTGGGCTCTGTGCTGACAGCTCGGAGCCCGGAGCCTGCTTCAGATTCTGTGTCTCCTTCTCTCTCTTCCCCTCCCCTACTCTCGTGCATGTGCACACTCTCTCCTTCTCTCTCTCAAAAGAAATAAACATTTAAAAAGCAGGGGCTGGGGGACTCAGTTGGTTAAGCTACCGGCTCTTGGTTTGGGCTCAGGTCATGATCTCATGGTTTGTGAGTTTGAGCCCCACCCCACATCAGGCTCTGCAGCAGGCAGCATGGAGCCTGCTTGGGATTCTCTCTCTCCCTCTCCCTCTGCCCCTTCCCCAGTCACACTGTTTCTATCTACCTCTCTCAAATAAATAAACTTTAGGGGCACCTGGGTAGCTCAGTCAGTTGGACAGCCAACTTTGGCTCAGGTCATGATCTCATGATCCGTGGGTTTGAGCCCCATGTCAGGCTCTGTGCTGACAGCTCAGAGCCTGGAGCCTACTTTGGATTCTGTGTCTCCCTCTCTCTTTGCCCCTCCCCTGCTTGCGCTCTGTCTCTCTCTCTCATCAAAAATAAATAAACATTAAAAGAATTTTTTTAATTAAAAAAATAAAATTAATAATAATAATAAAGAGACAGCAATTCATTAAAATGTGGATTCAAATCAACTATAAAAAGGTATCCTTAGGAAAATCATAGAAATTTAGAAAGTGTCAGATGACATTAAGTAATTACACTATTAATTCTGCTAAAATAAATAAAATAAATATGGCGTGGTGGCTATAACTTTCGAAAGCCCTTATGAAGTGCATACTGAAGTATTCACAAGGGAAATGACAAGATTTGCAAAATGTCAGTAACTACTGCAGCTGAGTGATGAGGTCCACAGGCATTAAACTATTATTTCTACTTCTGTTTATGTTTGAAAACATCTGTGATATTTTTTGATGAAGTCATCTACCTATAGAGGCAACGGTGAGAAGGGGATAAAATTTCTCTGGGACGAGAAGAAATGGGAAGAAAAAGAAAAATGAGGTGAGTGGAGGCTAGCACTGTGAGAAGTCTCATTATTTAAGGAAAAATGCAGGAAGACGAGTCACTGAAGAGACTTGCAGACTCTCCTGAAGAGGAGGAAAAAACCCAATGAGGGCCTGTAAGAAGGCAGACGTGACCAGTGGTGTTGAGAGTATGGAAAACTGAAGTAGAAACAAACAACAGGACTCACGGCAGGGTGGACCTTGGGTCGCTCAGTCGGTTGAGCGCCCCACTCTTGGTTTCAGCTTAGGTCATGATCTTGTGGTTTGTGAGTTCAAGCCCCACATTGGGCTTCATGCTTCCCGTGTAGAGCCTGCTTGGGATTCTCTCTCTCTCTCTCTCTCTCTCTCTCTCTCTCTTTCTCTCTCTTCCTCTCACTCACTCATGCTCTCTCTCATGGTCTCTAAATAAATAAATAAATAAATAAACAAACAAAAAAAATTTTAAAGACTCATGGCAATGTAAATAAATAAACTTAAAAAAATTAAAAAAAAATATTCACGGCATGTAACAACCAGACGGTACTGTGACTCTTACTCTTAGTAAGTCGGTCCAGTACAGTGGTGGACACCAACCTTGGATTTCAGAGAACTGAAGAATGAATTCAACATGAGGAAATGGGCAACAGGGTACAACCCACTCTCGAGTGGCCACAGCCCTGAAGGGCAAGAGAAAAGGTTTGTAGCCAAAAGCCTGTGGGACTGGAAAAGGGATTTTGGTTAAGATGGTTAAGATTTTCGTTAAGATGAGCCTGATTAAAAGAAAGAAGGGGTGGCCTCAGTCACTCATTAATCATGAACTCGGGCAGGTCACATTTATCAAATGGGATAATAATTAGAACAACCCTTCAGGAGTCCAATAAAACAACATACGTGAAGTCCTTTGGTAAAGTGGCAAGTGTTATATACACTCCTGTTATTAACTAGGCAAAGGATTACTATTACATTAAAAAAAATTTTTAATGTTTATTTATTTTTGAGAGAGAGAGCAGAAGAGGGAGACACAGAATCTGAAGCAGGCTCCAGCCTCTGAGCTGCCAGCACAGAGCCAGACATGGCGTTCGAACTTTCGAACCTCGAGATCATGACCTGAGTTGAAGTCAGATGCTCAACCGACTGAGCCACCCAGGCGCCCTGGGATTACTATTGATTACTATTACATTTATAAAATCCAAATAACCTTAGCCTTATGTTTATTTCCTCTCCATAACCAGAGGACATTGTATCTTCACTAGTGTAGAGGAAAAGAGAGAGATCAGAGCAAAATAGCTAGGGAGGATGATCAGAAGATATACCTGCCATTTTTCTGTTGTGCACGGATGAGGTTAGTGATTTATTCTGCAAGGCAGATGAATCAGCAACTGTTTTTTATTAATGGTAAACAGGAAAAATATTTAAAACCTAGCAATATGTAGCCAACAGATTGTGCATATTACAAAGGCAAATGTAATAATAAAGGAAGTAGAGTTCTATAAAAATTAAATAATGAAAATGGTATTCAGAAAGCCATTAGCAAGGAACTCTGATGCTAGGAAAAGTAGCACTTTCAATGTAAGCAAAGACCTTTGCTTTTAAAATCCTTAATGAAGAGAAGTCCAAAAAATACTACTAAAAGCTATGAGAAAGTCTTGAAAATCAGACTGTCAAAAAAAAACCACACACACACACACACACACACAAACCCCCCCCCCACACACACACAAATACAGGCAGCGTTGATGTCCATAATGGACCCTGAAGTCAATACCATGCGTGTTCATTAAATGGCTGCAAACCAGCACTAAGTGGATATATAAGGTCCATTTTGTGTGTTTATTCTGGTGTGTGGGTTTTTTTTTTTTCTTGTTTAAATGAAAAGCCCATTGCCAGCACTAAAGAATTTCAAAATTTCAGATTCTAGTTTAAAATTACAGCCAATGGAATGGAAAACTGTATGGAGGTTGCTCAAAAAATTAAAAATAGAATTACCCTATGACACAGCAATTGTACCAGGTAGTTATCCAAGGGATACAGGTGTGCGGTTTCAAAGGGGCACATGCACCCCAATGTTTATAGCAGTGCTATCAACAACAGCCAAAGTATGCAAAAAGCCCAAATGTCCATCAACAGTTACTCAGCGATCAAAATGAATGAAATCTTGCCATTTGCAACTATGTGGATGGAACTGGAAGGTATTCTGCTAAGTGAAATTAGTCAGAGAAAGACAAATACCACATGACTTCACTCATATGTGGAATTTAATATACAAAACAGATGAACAGAAGGGAAGGGAAGCAAAAATAATATAAAAACAAGGAGGGGCACAAAACATAAGAGACCCTTAATTACGGAGAACAAACAGCGTTGCTGGAGGGGTTATGGGAGAGAGGATGGGCTAAATGGGTAAGAGACATTAAGGAAGATAACTTGTTGGGATGAGCACTAGGTGTTATACATAGGGGAGGAAACACCGGAATCTACTCCTGTTTTCATTACAGCACTATATGCTAACTAACCAGGATATAAATTTAAAAACAAATAAATTAAAAATAAATAAATAAATAAATAATCAATCAACTTGGGGGGAAAAAAAAAAACCTAAAACTAGAGCCAGTGGAGATTTCCTGTTGAGCTCCTGACGGGCTCTTGCCCCAGGCTTTTCTCCTCCTCCATAGGCCTTTCACATCATGCTCTCTAGTCTCTTTTCCCCCACCAAGTTACGGTCAAGAATGTAACTAAGTTCAGTTATTTCATTTTTTACCACAAGTTTTAGTTCCCTAAAAAGGCATTTGTATTTCCAAGTTATCTCATGGTAAAAAGGAAGTCTCCACATTCTGGTAAGCAAATGAGACCCAGATTCTCTTTTGTGGAGAAATCAGAGGCTCAGGTCCTTGAAGTCACCTCCCACCCAGGGCACCACCCTGAGCAGATGCAAAAGATCAGTCTGGGAGTAGAACTTCCATCTTGGCTGCTCACTATTCCAGACTTATGGAAATTGGGTATCAGATAGTTCCCTTTTCCCAAGAGCAGCCTTCAGTGCAGATAAAGTGAGGGAGAATGCTATTTAGGGGACAGTAAGCCCAGAAGAGAAGAGTGTACAATCTTTACCAACCAGTGGCAAAAGGGCTCTAAAGCAGTTCCATAGATGCTGGGTTTTTAAAAATTTTTTAATGTTTATTTATTTATTTTGAGAGAGAGAGAGAGAGAGAGAGAGAGAGTGCATGTGCATGAGCAGAAGTGGGGAAGAGAGAGAGGGAGAGGGAACCCCAAGCAGGCGTCACACCCAGTGCAGAGCCTGACATGGGGCTAGATTCTACAACCGTGAGCTGAAATCAAGAGTTGGATGCTTAACTGGCTGAACCACCCTGGAGCCCCGATGTTGGTTTAATAAGGATACAAAATAGACTTAGTGATTTTTTTTTTCATTTCCAAAAGAATGTTTTGGAGAAATTAGAACTAAAATAGACTTTTGCTTTATTTTTAAAACATTTATTTTTTTTCTACCTTCTTTAATGATAAAACACCAATTTTGTTCTTAATATGAACAAAAATATGATTTAATCAAATGGCATTTTAGAAGACTTAAGCAAAATGAATGTTTGCATTATCTTTTAAGAGTAATTTGCTATGTTCTCCTGCTATCAGTTATTATGAAGTTTGCTCATATACTTTGCATTGGTAGCTACGTTATTCATCAGATTTGTAAGTGTATGTTCAGTAGTACCTCCTGTATAACTATATTGTCAAAACAAGCTTAACTCAGGATATACTCTCTGTTTCGTGGCCCTATACATGGTAATTAGTGGGGAAGGGAATGAGATCTACTGTCAGCCAGGCACTCCGCCGGGTTCTCTGACGGGATTGTGCAACAACCCATCTCAGTGTTACTGTTAGCTCTTGATACAGATGAGGAAACTGGAGGAAAGTGAAATTCAGAAATTGGCCTAAGATCACACAGCTGATAAGCAATAGAGGGGAGACTGACCACTGCTCTGTATGTCACTAATATCCACGATCCTTTCACATTTGTTGATGAACCAAAGAAGAATTTAAATCGTGAGGTTGATGGCCCCTGATCAGCCATCAGAAGTGGGCTTTGGGGGCTTCCAATGATATTAACAGGCAGCCCACTTACTCTGCTTATGATAAGGGTCCTCTGTGCTGCCAGAAAACTATTAAAGTTGTCTTGAAGCTTAGAAGCCTGTTGTAAATCCTGCCATTGTATATGTCACTGCAAATGTATTTGGGCTAGCAGGGAGCATCTAACAGTACATAAATTCAAATCCCTTATGGTATTTCTTGAAAAATAATTTATTCGCTTAAATAAGATACAGACCCTTTCTGAACACTGTCATTCTGTGAAATCAACATCTAAGACCTTTTTCCTGATAGGAAGTTCGCTATTCATGCTTAACTGTGAATATCAAGCCAGTATTTCTTACTTTCAGCCAACAATGACTACAACAAAGAAAGAAATCTTTCGTTCAAATACACAGATGATTTTACCTAGCAACAGAACCAAGATGGGCCCCAATTAATGAGCTAAAAGTTCAAGCAATCATTCATCTATTCATTCATTCAAAAAATGACTAAACACCTACGATGCACTAGACCCTGTGCTAAGTTAACTGGATATGTAATAAATAGCTAATATTTATTGAGCACTATACAGTATATCAAGCATTTTCTAAAGGCTTTACATGTAATATCTCATTTAATCCTCACAACAATCTAGGAGGTAGTGGCCTGTCTCTAGCGTCTGCCAGATTAAAAGCAAGAATAAAATAAAGGACCCTAGCCTACCTCCCTTCTTTTCCCACCTGCAACATATCTTGTACCACAAAACGAGCCTTGGATCAATGGGTGTGGACATCTCAGACAAAACATCTAAACTGTGTCCACCTTCCCATTCTGCAAATAGCAGATCTTCAGTTACCATAAGGTTTCTGGGTGTGCACACTGGGGACATGGGGGGAAGACTCCACAGGGCTCTGGAA
The DNA here is from genome assembly GCF_023721935.1 of Panthera uncia. Classification (NCBI taxonomy): domain Eukaryota; kingdom Metazoa; phylum Chordata; class Mammalia; order Carnivora; family Felidae; genus Panthera; species Panthera uncia. Next base: position 71,355,539 of record NC_064818.1, read on the forward strand.
GCTTGCTTGGAGTCATCTGGGTAGGGGAGTCCCGGGATCTCAGGTACCGGAAGTGTGGTCTAAAAGAGGCAGGTACGGGCATGTTCCCTTGGCCCTAGGGACTGCTTGCATGAGGAGTGGGATCTAGCCACAGTGGTGTTGGAGCAGCATCCTCTAAAACACACGGCCCAGGGCAGAAAACCCAGTTGCCCAGGATGGAAGGGCAGTAACAGGGAGGAAGGTACTATTATTTACCCTATTAGAAAATGAGAAAACTAAGAAGAGAAGTTAAGTACCTCATCTTAGGTCACACAGCTAATAAATGGTGGAGCCAGGGTTTGGAAGCAGGCAGTCCCTGGAGTCAGACTGCATGGGTTCAAATCCCTAGCTCTACCCATTAGACTGTGTTGCCTCTCCATGGAGTCATGAAGAAAACAGTTCTCTGTGGCAACAGAGCTTATTATGTAGTGAGAAATAAACAAGGTTACAAAACCAAATAGCTATATAGTTACAAACTTTATAATATATAAATCATATAAATTATAAGTGATCTAAACAGAGGGTAGTGATAGAAAATATAACAAGTGGGGCCAGGGGCAAGGATGCTCATTTGGATAAGGGTCATTACAGAAGGTCTTTTTTTTTAATGTTTATTTATTTTGAGAGAGAGAGAGAGGGAGAAAAAAAAAATGCAGGGGAGAGGCAGAGAGAGAGGGAGAGAGAATCCCAAGCAGGCTCTTCACTATCAGTGCAGAGCCCAGCTCGGGACTCAATCCCACGAGCCATGAGATCATGACCTGAGCTGAAATCAAGAGTCAGGTGCTTAAATGACTGAGCCACCCAGGTGCCCCAGATGGAAGGTCTTTCTAAAAGCTTGTGCTAAGGTGATAGCTAAAAGGCAAGAAATAGTCAGTGGCCGGGCAAAGTCAAAGGGAACAACAGCCTACTCAGAGAGTCTAGCATACATATACGTACATATTTTATATACATATGTATGCACACACACACACACACACACACACACACACACACACACAAGCCCTGGGACACCTATCCAAGTTTATTCAAAACATCGATTTTTCAACCCATCTCCACTCATTCCCTCCGTCACTAATGCAGTTATTTATTTATTCATTCAAAAATACTTCTAAAAGCCTATTTTATGTAAGCTCTGTGGTAAAAAATAGGATGCATCCTGACATTTGGAAGTTTGTCATCAGCCTGATAGGGAAACATAAATGCCCAAATAACTATAAAAATGGTGACCATTTATAATATTTCCCAGGCAATTAGCACTGTAGTAAATCCCTTACTTACATGCATTATTTCACTTAATTTTACAATAACCTTATGACGTATATATTATTATTGTCTCCATCATATAGACGAGAAGCTGAACAGCTAGATTAACTTGCCCTGAGCCTTTCAGCTACCACATTCAAGTGAATTTCTGTGATGCCACGTGGATTAGAGGGGAGGAGAGAACTGGCCACGCAGACTAGAGGGGAGGAGAGAAATGGCAGGTAAGGAGAAGGAAAGCAGTCCCGCTGGTGCCTCTCATTCATTGTTACCCTTACACGCAGAGCCTACCAACAGCAGGTTCAAGGTCTCAGTAGTGCCGCGGCTCCATTTAAATGTTAGCTCCCTTCCCCAGGAGCCTAATGTGGCCTCTGGAGGCCACTGGCTGGAAGATGACTCAGTAAATCCTCTCAGGCCCTAATGTGTGTCCCCCAATCCTGTGTCTTTCAGGTGAACACCGGGAGATCCACTCTGCCCCTGCCAGTTTAACGTGTGGCTTCTTTACCGAGTCATGGCCCCTGGGGCAGTCATTAGCACTGGTAGCCCATAGGCCCTGTCCCTCTCCTGAGCTTCCTACAGATAGAACTCCAACTGCCCACAGCCCAAGATCGCTCCAGTCACAGCAGATGCTATCAGAATTCGGGGGTTGGGGGGAAGGGAGAAGGCTGCACACAAAATTTGGGGGGTGGGGGGGTGCAGTGCTATATTTCCAAAAGATGGTCATGGCACTTTGGAAATATCGGTTTAAAGTCCATGGTGTGCCCCCTTTTAGCTAACTTCAGCTACTTCTCATTTTTCTAACTGTACATCCACATATTTTCATTAGAAAGCTAATGACCTCAAAGCACTCTCAGCAAATACTGAATGATCCTATCTTGCAATCTCTAATAGCCTATGTGCTGACTTAGTGTCATAAATTAATAAAGTACATGTCAAAGCATATAATCAAACTCTGTGATGGGGTGCACGTTCTGGAAACTTGTTTCATTTTTAATAACAAATTCAGAGGTGGGAGCATCTCTCATACTTCTCGTTCCCCAGTACCCAAATCTTGGTAGAGTTCCTCAGTAAACATTCCAGGAGAGATCCTTAACGTGTTCCTGAATGCTCTGAAATTGTATGCAAGATTGTGAGGGCGTATGTACATCTCTCTGGGGAAAGGATCCTTAACTTTCATCAGATTCTCAAAGGACCTGTAACTCCCCAAAGGTTGAGAATTACTGCATTTCAGTGATACCACCACACATCATAGTTCCCCCCTTGCACAGTTTTGGTATGTGTAAATGTTTTTCTGTAGTGTTCTGGGGAACTAGAAGGATTTCAATTTCGTTTCCGTAACATATCCCATTTCTACTGGGGATACTTAAAAGAATAGGGAACTGACACTAGGAACAGGAAATGTTACAGCTGGTGAGGCGGGAGTGGGAGGTTCTGTGACACCTTGGGAGAGATGAAGGAGTCCAGGGAAAAGAAACCTGCTTTTGCACTGCCCTCCCGTGTCTGCAGGGAGGATGGGCAGACGACGCTACCAGAGCCCGGAGTCATCCTGGCCAAAGCTAAAGCTCTCAACCCGAGGAATTAAGAGATACAGAAGCCCCCCCGGGGTTCAGTTCCACAACACCTCCGGGGAGTTGGGGGTTGAAAAAATTAAGGTCTCATGGAAAGAAAAGACCCATTTGTAGTTTCTAAAATAAAACAATATAAGACATGATTAACTGGATTTCATACATCTTAAATTAGTAGAAATGGAAACTGTTGTGTTATTTTCCACTTTCCTTTTCCCTGATCGGTAGAAATGTTCTAGTATCTCCTTTCTTCAGAGTTTCAACACAGTATTTAGAAATCTGCTTTGCTTCGTTGCAGATTCTCTGTATCCTGAGTCAGTTTCTCCAGCCACCTAGAGGCTCCCTAGGATTCAGACTCAACGAGCCAAATAAATTCTGTGCCTCTTCTTCATGCCAGGCATTCTGCTGGGCATCGAAGATGTGACAGTGACCAAGACAGGCAAGGCCTGGGGCTTCGCGGGATTCCCAATCTAAGGGGGACACACACTAATCATTAGAGGCAATTATCACACACTATGATGTGCACTGTGATAGGAGTGTTCTAGGGAAGTCACATTAAAAGGGGATCTAGAAAGGAATTGGTGGGGAATGGTTGGGGAAAACACAAGGTAGTAATGGCTCAACTGGGACCTGAAGGAAGGATTAAAATTAATCAGAACAGAAAAGAATGGCTCAAAGGAAGAACTGAATGCACATATGACAAAACAACATTAGTACTACCAGAACAATCATGTGAGGGGAGTAGCTGGAGATAAGGTAGGCAGGGGGCCAGAACAAGAAGCCTCTGTTAAGTCATGTCAAAAAGACTTATTCCTGAGACCAATGGAGAAACGTTGAAGGACTGAAGGATTTGAATCAAGAGGCTGACAGGATGATTTGTATTTTAGAAAGATAACTTTGGTCAGGTCATGATTTTTGCAGTCTGTGAGTTTGAGCCCCACGTCAGGCTCTGTGCTGACAGCTTGGAGCCTGGAGCCCGCTTCAGATTCTATATCTCCCTCTCTCTCTGCCCCTTTCCTGCTCTCTCTCTTTCTCTCTGTCTCTCTCAAAAATAAACATTAAAAAAAGAAAGATAACTTTGGGCATTACATGAAAACAGATTGAATGAGCCAAGAAGAAGGAAGAGAAACCAGGTCTGAGGGGAAATTATGGCTGTCTAATTTAGTGACAGCAGGGGTATAAAGAAGGGAGGTGATTTGCAATATAGTTATGTCCTCAGATCTTTCCGTTAGACGGCTGGTCTAAGGCCCGAGTTTTCTTTGTTTCAACTTTCTCCACCTTTCCTAGGAATTCACTGGAAAGCCCTCCATGCCTCCTCCATCATTTGCTTCTCTCTGTGTTCCATTCCCAAATCCACCCACTGAGAATACAACACAAGTTACAATATACTGGGACAGAAATGCTCAAGCTTGCCCCCAAAAACAATGTGCACAAATAAATATATGCATATCAGAATTTCATATAAGGTGACAAATTACTGCGGATAAAGGAGAGTCACCAAAAGACTTTTATCATTCCAAGCATCCAAAGTAATTCTGAATCTCTGACTCAAAGTTGGCAGCATTAATTATGATGCATAAAATCTGAAGAACATTTCACTTGTGCAAAGAGACCAGGAGGAAAAAATACCTCCTGTTAATTTGTCCAAGACCATATAGAAGTTTGCGATTGCGTGCTATCTGCTTTAGAGTGAAATTGATTTACAAGTTTCTGGAAAAAAAGGTGGTAAATGGAAAGTAACTGCACTGCACAGTATCCATTATTATTCACTTAAGATGTATAAAATTTCATTGGTGTTGTGTTTAGTATGCTGACTAAAGTGCGTGTGTTTTAGTGGAAGGAAGTTCTAAGTGCTTTCATTGGTATATTCATACTTCAGTGCCTCTCATTTTATTTTTTCATGAGATTTTTAAGCACCTACAGCACAAAAGCCCTCATAATTGAAGAAGGAATGTACAGTTACAAAGATAAAAACGCCTCGCCTCTAGGAATAACTTTCCTTAATTGGCAAAGTCAGTCATGAGTTTCATAAAGATTTTCCCGGAGCAGAAAGTGTGCTGTACATCAGATTTTCCCAATAACTGATCAGAAAGAGATATTGAAGGAACTTGGATTCTAAAGAGTTTGCATTTGAACAGAAGACAGTGGGGCCAAGATGGGAACACTTAGAATGTTATGGAAGCTCTGACTTTGTCAGTGGTGCATGTGTGTGAACAACTCTACCTGGGTACTTAAAGAAAATGGGCTTTTCTCTAGCAAGTTTGCCCTCGGGAGAAAGGATAACTAGATACTTGGGGCAATCATGGAAATCTTGAAAATTCAGATTTAGATAGACAAAGCTCCACGTTGGAGGAACTATCAGGTGCGTTTTATTTTGATCCCTATCTCCTACATGCCCGAAAAGAGAAAAGAACAAATTGCAAAAGAATTAAGGCCCAAATCATTTTCTCCCTAAACTTAAAATACTTAAAAAAAAAAAAACTAACTATGCTGTAATAGTATTGACACCATAGGTGTTTGCCTTTAACTAAATAAAAGTACATGTTGTATAAAAGTTGTATGTGGAAGTATAGTTTATAATATAAACCAAAAGCCAGAATTTTAAGAGTATATTTCTAAACATAAAATGGAGCTTTAAAATATAAAGGTCAACAATTTTATCGTCAATTTTTTCTTTTAGAGTTCTACTTGAGAAGGCAGAAAAGAACTTATTAAGTACATCTTCCTTACATGACTTCAGTTGGGTCAGCCCTAGAAGGAAACAAAGCAGGAAGAAAGAGAAGAGAGAGATTTACTGAGTACCTACTATGTCCCATGAATGAAATGAATTATTTCCTCTAAACTCTCTGAAATACGTATGAGATAGGCAAGTATATATCGATATTACAGATGAGGAAACAAGCTCAAAAAGACTATGTAATTCCAGAGCAAAGACTTGAATTTAGTTCAGTCTGCTTCCAAAGTCTGTGTTCTTTTTTATTTTTAACATTTATTTATTTTTGAGAGACAGAGACACATAACACGAGTGGGGAAGGGGCAGAGAGACAGGGAGACACAGAATCTGATGCAGGCTCCAGACTCTGAGCTGTCAGCACAGAGCCCGGTGCAGGGTTCAAACCCAGGAACCATGAGATCAGGACCCGAGCCAAAGTGGGACGCTCAACAGACTGAGGCACCCAGGCACCCTCAAGGTCTGTGTTCTTAACCACTAGTCTATACTTTGACTTCTAACTAAAGCAACACATCTCTAGGGAAAACTGACAAGAAAGGTAAAAAGGTAGGCATCAGGCCCCTCATTAACCAGGTTGGGAGCCTTTTACTGAGCTTTGTTTACAGACTCCAAGAAGCCTTCCGGCCCTTTAGGTCCACATTCATGTAATACTATTTCTAAAGATAAGATTCTCAGAAACACAGTGCTCTAAGACTCCTCTGGAAAACTCATAAGACAGATGGGTATATTAAAACACACCAGAGGGGTGCATGGGTGGCTCAGTTGGTTAAGCATCCAACTCTTGATTTTGGCTCAGGTCATGATCTCACGGTTCATGAGTTCGAGCCCCATGTCAGGCTCTGCGCTTCCCATGAGGAGCCTGCTTGGGATTCTCTGTCTCCCTCTCACTCTGCTCCTCCCCTGCACTGGCTCTCGCTCTCGCTCTCTCTCAAAAATAAACATTTAAAAAAAAAATTTTTTTTTCTGGGGCGCCTGGGTGGCTCAGTCGGTTAAGCGTCCCGACTTCAGCTCAGGTCACGATCTCACGGTCCATGAGTTCGAGCCCCGCGTCGGGCTCTGGGCTGATGATGGCCCAGAGCCTGGAGCCTGCTTCCGATTCTGTGTCTCCCTCTCTCTCTGACCCTCCCCCGTTCATGCTCTGCCTCTCTCTGTCTCAAAAATAAATAAACGTTAAAAAAATATTTAAAAAAAAATTTTTTTTTAAAGATGCCAGAAATTCCACGTTAAGGAAACCTGTTTTATAAATGTCCCAGCAGGAAATAGATGTCACATGTAAAAAGAGTAACTGAATAAAGTTTAATGAAAGACTATTTACAAAATTTAGGCAGAGTTTAGGAAACCAATGAAGGACAAGGAATCATCCTGGGACTTGCAACAGTCGAAAGCCATTACAATCCCAGGGTCTAAAAGGGCAAAAATTAGAAGCAAGGACTGAGGGACTGAAATTCCAGAGAGGAGAGAACCGTGAAGAAGCCAACTGATGTTTTGCAGACTTTTTTTTTTTCCCCTTATGAGGCACCTGCTGTATCTGGGCACAGGGCAAAAAGCTATGAATTTGCAGGGCAGAGAGCAACTGCTGAAGGTCTCAAAAACTCTTAACCAGGGGCGCCTGGGTGGCTCAGTCGGTTAAGCGTCCGACTTCAGCTCAGGTCATGATCTCAAGGTTCCTGAGTTTGAGCCCCACTCATACGGCATCTCTGCTGTCAGCACGGAGCGCACTTCAGATCTTCTGTCCCCTTACCTTCTGTCCCCCTACCTCTCTGCCCCTCCTCCACTCGCTCTCTCTCAAAAATAAACATTAAAAAAAATTCTTAACTGAAACAATGGAAGCCAGAAGAGTATGAAATGACATTTTTCAAGTGCTGAAAGAAAGTTCAGTGCCATCTTGGAATTCTATACCCAGTACAAATACTCCTCAAAGCCAAAGTTAAAATACAGATATTTTCAGACAAACAAAATGTTGGGAGAAGCACTCTGCCGTGGGTCCTGCATATCTCAGCACATCCTTGCTTTGTATGCCAAACTGCAAAATCTAACCATCATCTGGTCCCGCACTATTTTTGTAGCTACGCACATAAGCAATTAAGTAGATCACATGACCACAGCATGTCTACCAGGTAACTGATCACTTCCTAGGAGATGGGGACTGGCTTGCTGCTTGCTTACCACAAAAGATGTTGCGCCTTTGGCCTGTGGTTCTTCAATTGCACCACCCACTGCCTGTGTAACCACCGTCTGGATCCACTGAGTTGCCTCAGATGACTTGAGGGAAGGGAAAGCAGAGCTGCCATGCTCATAATCCTGCCATTCACTCTGCTATGAGAAATAAACCATCTTTCTTGAATCCACTGAATCTTGTCACCTATTTTTGGCATGAGAATGTTGAGACAGGTTTGAAGCTCTTCCTTGACAAAATGAGAGTAGCCAGTAGGGTATCAAGATAGACAATGACTTTGGGGAAGAGAAAAAACAAGAATCCCATGGTCTTGGTTGAGGGATATGAGGAGCCTCTTTGGAAACCAGAAGCAAATATTCTCAACCAAGTGGTGGGTAAAGAGATGAAAAAGGGGTGTCTCACTGTAAATATATATGAACTGAGTCAACAGAAGAGGCTGAGCAGTGGAAAATATGATTGAAACGAGCTGCCCAAATGGTGCCATGATTGTTTCTTGCTCTCCTACAGGACAGGAAACTAGAAGAGTATCCGGGGCACCCATCACAGAGGGAAGCACACTTGTAACCTGTTCTAGCAACCACGTTAAGACATTCTTGGTGGTTAACATGTCCCTGTCCAGAGCACAGAGAGCGGAACCACAGTGAGAAGGAAGAGAGGGAAATCTGGGACCACTTTGATCAGCACACTAGGGAGCCGTTAAAGATTGGCTGGTGCATTTGTGTGACACGGGAGTGAGACAACTGGGCTGTTGCATATGTGACCTTTTGCATTCCTTTGTCAATGACTACATTAACCACAAACATCAAGCTAATGCAGAGAGACTTCCCATGGAAGAAGCTAGTCAGAGTGTGAGGGCTGGAGCTTCTCCAGACTAGGGGGGACATAATTATGGGCTCAGTGATAAACCACTTATCCAGAGGATGACTGATAAATTTTTAGGACCTGGCTCCCAGGGCGGAAGAGTCCACTAACTTTGTTGTTAGTACCCTGAAGCTTACACAGGAGGCTGTGATGATTTGGGACCAAAAGATGCCCAGGATAAAGATAGACAGCCCCTAATCCAGCTGGAGTCTCTTCGGTCTGAGACAAAACCAAGAACAGGACTAATAAACCTCTCCAAAGGGCCTCACCTATGTACAGAGCTGATAAAACAAGAGTTCCCACAGAAGAGATTAATGGGGTAAGCTCTGAAGAAATTCAAGCCAGATCTCAAGCTATGGGAGGCCCGTGCTGACACCTGTCCCGGTTGAAAGGTGCCCCTCTAGCACTAGTGTCTTCCATGGAGCTCCATCTCTCTCTACTGCAGGAACTAAGAAACTAGGAGGCTATGTTTGAACAAATTACTCCTTAAACATCTTCTGAACCTGCCCCTGCATCCCTATGTTCGGATTCAATAGCCTCTAATGATCAGAGGAGACATGGGTGAGGTCAAGATCTTTCCATCCTAGAGGGAAATGAACGTCTTGGGCTCCAATGAGAGAACAATGGGATGGGGGGAGACAATATGAACTTCTACGGTTGTTTATGACTATATTACCTGCCTCTCTTGAAGGGTGAGGTTCATGCATTCCAGTGGCCAGATATGGAAACAGTAAATGGGCAAGGGGAAATAACTTTAAGCACCCAGGTAAGGCTGGTCAGAACTCTGCTGTCTACCAATGTTGTTGCTCCCACTGCTAAACATAGCATTAGTAGTGACACTTTACATGATTGCACTGTGAATTCTCATAAAGTCCAAAGGGCGTTTTCTCAAACAGGGAGAGCCACTCGAGGAGTGACAGTGGAGCCAGTGCTCAAAGGACCAACAACCACACTTCCAGCTCCCTCCCATGCTATGCTAAAAAAAGAGACAGAGAGACTTCAAGAAAAGGAAAAAGAAAGCAAAGGCTTGATTAAGGATGTAAAGGCAACAGGAGTTTTGAGAGATGCGGTACCTCAACACAACAGCCCCGTGTGGCCAGCGAAAAGTCTAACAGGAGATAAAGGCTTACAGTGGATTACTGACACCTGAATTCACTTGGATACCTATGGGTCTCCATAAGAATCCACACCCAGACAAAACTAAATAAAATAATGTGGCCAGTCAGGACAATAGAGCCCAGGTGGCTAGCATCATTCTTGCATTTGTCATGAGATTAGGCACAGCAATCTTACCAAAATAACCCAATGGGCTCAATATACAGGCCTCCATTTGTAAGACAATGAAGCCTAGATGGCTTACAAAGATGATGGCACCTGCCGGCACTTGACTTGAATTTCTAAAGCTGAGTATCTGCCTGTTCCTGGCACATAGACTACATCAGGGCTCAAGTACAAGCCTGTGGCTGCCACTGGTGTCTAAAAGCCTTTGACATTTATGCTAGCTATAGAAATCCATACCTGTGAGAACAGCAGATTCTGGCCAAACTGTGATAACATTGGAGACCAAGATCTGCTATTATATGGGGAAAAGTGGTACCACACTGATGTTCCTAATGTTTGCTGTGTTGTAAGTAATAAACTGCCTCACTGTGATCCATTAAATCTTGTCTACTATTGGTATCTATGGAGTTTTGCTTGCTTGCTATCTCGTAAAAGGTTGAAGTTCTTTGCTGACATAAAAATTATTAGAATTGTTTCCAGGACATGTGCACACGTACTTCTAGTAAGAGTTCGATACGCACAAGGAAAATGATCCCAGATGGAACCAAAAAGCGCAGGAAGAAATGAAAAGAATCATAAGAGTAAAAATATGTAGCTAAATATAAATGAATGTTTCTTTAATAGATATAGGTGTGTTCAATATCTATTTCTCCTTGTATGACTTCTGATGGATTATAGCTTTCGTGGAAGTGGTATATTTCATCAAAGTTATTAAATTGGTGGGCATGGAATTGTTCAAAATAGTCCTTAAGTATACTTTTTTTTGAGATATAATTGACATATAACATTATATTAGTTTCAGATGTACAATATGATTTAATATTTGTACATACTGTGAAATCACAGCAGTCTAGTTCCCACCCAGCACCATACAAAGTTACCAGAAAGTTTTTTGTGTGTGATGAGAACTTTTAAGATTTACTCTCTTGGTAACTTCCAAATATGCACTACTTAAGTATCCTTTAATGTTCATGGGATCAGTAATGAGGGCCCCTCTTTCATTGCTGACATAGTAATTTGTATCTGCTCTCTTTTTTTGTTGGTTAACCTGGATAGAGATTTATCAACTTTAATGATAATCATTTTTTTTAAAAAACGGCTATTGGCTTCATGTATTTTCTCTACTGATTTTCTGTTTTCAATGTTATTGATTTCTGCTCTAATTTTTATTATTTCCTTTTTCCACTTATATTAAATTTAATCTGCTCTTCTTTTTCTGCTTTTCCTAAGTGAAAAATTAGATTACTGAGTTTAAATCTTTCTTCTTTTTTTATATATGCATTCACTACTATAATATTCCCTCTAAGCACTGCTTGCATTGTATCCCACAAATTTTAATAAATTTGTATTTTCATTTTCATTTTGTTAAAAATATTTTAAAATACCATTTGAGACTTCTTTCACTTACATGTTATTTAGAACTGTGTTGTTTAATCACCAAATATTTCAAAGACATTAATTATGTTATCAATCTAGTTTGCTTCAGGTCTAAATATAAAACTTTAGAAAAACATTTTGATGAAGAAAATAGCACAATTTAATGCTTTCCAATGTAATCAGCATTTGTCTCTGTTTAATAATTATGAATAAAAGTACTTAAAAAGAATGAAAATTTCCTTTATCATGGCAAAATGGCAGCATTAATTCATAGCTGATTAAAGTTTAGAAATGTACCAATATAACACATGACTAAATCTTAATATGGATAGAGTTGCTTCACATAAAAGTTACTTTTCAAATCACACTTTCTAACTTCTCTATTTCCTTTTAAAGAAATTTTCCATAGGCCAGAAGGTTAGAAATAAGAACAAAATATCAATATGTCCATTGGAGAAAGAAACTGAAATTACAGCTTGAAGGGAAGAAGGAGCTGAGTCATTCCCAGTAGAGTGATGAACTGGAAGCTTTCAGAGATGCAATTTCCTCCCCCCTAATTTGTCAATTTCATGGTCATCCATTAAAAAGTCAAAATGTCTGTGCTCAGCAAGTCCTCCAAAACAGGTGTGCAGATGGCAGCACCTGTAATGCGGAGGCTGTTTGCTTTGCAAGGATTCTATCCTTGGCATTACTGCTTGTGCCTCTGCAAAGACCCTTTGATCAAATTCATGCAGGTACTGACTTGCCTTAAGTCTGTCACTAAAACGCAGATGCCTAAGGTCTACCTTTAGGCATATTTCCTAGACCACACACAAATCAAAGACCTTGTCTAGGGACACTTTCAGTGAGACATACTAAAGTAGCTCCCAATAGACCACAAACCACACGTAAGTACCATGTCCTATTCCTCTCTGTACTCCGATGGCCTGACACATTATTGATAAACCCTGGTGGTAAAAGTAAAATAAAATCCTATCTCTTGCACATAAATAGAGCTCCACAGAACCAACCACCCACCCAGGCAAGCCCAGTACCTCCTGTTTAGGAGTACGCGGGTCAAAGACCTGAGTTCTGATCCTATCTCTGACTCACTGTGTGACCTTAAGCACGTCACTCAATCTCTCTGGGCTTCAGTTTCACCATCTTTTTAATGAGATGGTTAGGCCTCATCTTCATTTTAGTGTCCCTATAAGTCTTCTTTCAGCTCTAAGATTCTAGGATTCAATTAGTTGAAACTACTGATTCCCTCAGTTCCCACTAACTGATCAGTCTACAAACGTGGAAAAGTGCCTTAGTAGGAACCACATTAGGCACTATGGGATAACACTAAAGATTGGACATACTCCTGTATCCAAAGAGTTCATAGTCCCAAAATTTACAGAGAAATACGAAGGCTCTAAAATAGCCAATACAGTTTTGAAAAATAACAAAGTGCAGAGACTTTTGCTACCTGACATCAAGACTTGGTACAGAGCTACAGCTATGGAACCAGCATGTATTAGCTTAAGGACAGACATATAAGGACTAACGGAATGGAAGAAAGTTCAGAAAAATACCATATATGTCAATTGATTTTCAACAAAGACTTTCAAGAAAGAATTACCAAAGATGGTAATTCAATGGGTAAAAGACAGTCTTTTCAAGAAATGTTGCTGGAACAACTGGATAATCACAATCACTGAGGAGTGATTACTTCACACCATTTAACAAAATTCACTCAAAATGGATAACAGACCTAAACTTAAGAGCTGAACCTATAAAACTTCTAAAAGAAAACAACACAAAATGTTTCTGATCTTAGGATGGGCAAAAATGTTAGAACACAAAGAGCACAAACCAAAAGAGAAAAAATGTTAAATTGGACTTCATTAAAATTGAAAGTGATTCTTCTTCAAATGACTATTAAGAAAATGAGAATGATTCTAGGAAGATGGAGAGTTAGGAAGCACCAGGAATCTTTCTCCAGGTAAAGACAATAATCACAGGGGTGGAATTTGTCTGATTCTCTGGAGTCTCTTAAAGGCTTGCAAATTTCAGCAGAAGGATTGGTGGTAAATGAGGTTAATTTCAGTCAATTTCAGCTCTAAGCACAATAGCAGCTACCCATCCCCCACCCCAGCCACATGGCAGGCAGCCCTGCCCCAGAAGCAGCTAGCACACAGCCTGCCTCTCAACACATGGACAATGACCCTGTTGGATTTATTCTCCCAGTGCAGGGATGGTTCAACACACAAAAATCAATGAATGTAAAATGCCATATTAATAGAATTAAGGGGGAAAAACCCATATGATCATCTCAGTTGGTGTAGAAAAAGCATTTGGTAAAATTCAATATGCTTTCATGATAAAAACAATTTAAAAACTAGGAAAAGAAGGAAACTACCTCAACATAATAAATGTCACATATGAAATATCCACAGCAAACATTATACCCAATGGTAAAAGACAGCTTTTCCTCTAATATCAGCAACAATGCAAGGATGCCTGCTTTTAGCACTTCTAGTCAACACAGTACTGGAAGTTCTAACCACAGCAATTAGGCAAGAAAAAGAAATAAAAGGCTTTCAAACAAGAAAAGAAGTAAAGTTATCACTGTATGCAGATGATATGATCTTATTTGTAAAAACTCCTAAAGATTTCACAAAAAAAGTTTAGAACTCATAAATGAATTCAGCAAAGTAGCAAAATACAAAGTCAACACACAAACATCAATTGCCTGTCTATACACTAACAATGAAAAATCTGAGAAGGAAATTACAAAAACAATTCCATTTATAATAGTATCAAAAGAATAAAATACCTAAAAGTTAATTTAACCATACAGCTTACAATGAAAACTATAAAAAAATTGCTGAAAGAAATTAAATAAGACATATATAAATGGAAACACATCCCACCTTTATGGATTGCAAGGTTTAATATTGTTAAAATGTCAATACTACCCAGAACAATTTACAGGTTCAATACAATCCCATCAAAATCACAATGACTTTTTTGCAAAAATACAAAAAATCCCATCATAAGATTCATATGGAATCTCAAGTGACCTGAATAGCCAAAACAATCTTGAACAAGAACAATAAAACTACAGGATTCACACTTCCTGATTTCAAAATTTACTCAAATCTACAGTAATCAAACCAGTGTGGTACTGGCATAAATACAGACATGCAGACCAATGGCACAGAATAGAAAGGCCAGAAACAAATTCTTCCATATATGATCAAATGGTTTTTGACAAGGGTCTAAAATTCAATTCAATGTGGAAAGGATAACCTTTCCAACAAATGATGTTCAGAAACCTGCATATCTACAAGCAAAAGAATGAAATTGAACTCTTACCTACTATCCTATATAAAAATTAACTCAAAATGGGTCAAGGACCTAAATGTAACACCCGAAACTATAAAACTCTTGAAAGAAAACATACGACAAAAGCTTCATGACATTGGATTTGGTAGTATTCTTTTGGGATATGATACCAAAGGCACAGGTAACAAAATAAAAACAGACAAATTGGACTTTCTGAAAATTTTAAAATAATTGTGCACCAAAGGACAGTATCAAGAGTATAAAAAGACAACCCACAGAATGGAAGGAAATATGTGTGAATCATGTATGTGATCAGGAATTCACATACAGAATATATAGAGAATACCTAGAACTCAACAACAAAACAAAAAGTAACTCAATTCAAAGATGGTTAAGTGACTTGAACTGATATTTCTCCATTACAAATGGTAATAGTATGACAGTTCCTCAAAAAGTTAAAAGTAGAATTACTATATGATTCAGCAATTCTAATTCTGGGTGGATACCCAAAAGAATCGAAAGCAGGGTCTCAAAGAGATATTTGTACACCAATGTTCATAGCAGTGGTATTCACAATAACCAAAAGGTGGAAGCAACCCAAACATCTATTGAAGGATGAATAAACAAAATGTCCCCCCCACACACACACACACAATGGAATATTATTCAGTCTTAAAAAGGAAATCCTGACACATGCAACAGTATGGATGAACCCTGAGGACATGATGCTAAGTGAAATATACCAGTCACAAAAGGACAAATACTGTGGGATTCCACTCACATGCAGTACCTGAAGTAGTCAAATTCACTGAGACAGAAAGCAGAATAATAGTTGCCATGGCTTGGGGGAAGAGACAATGAGGAGTTATTTAATGGGTATAGAGTTTCAGTTTTGCAAGATGAAAAAGTTCTGGAGATTAACTGTATAACTATATGGATACACTTAACACCGCTGAAATGTACACTTAAAAATAGTTAAGATGCAGAGTGCCTGGCTGGCTCGATCGGAGGAGTGTGCAACTCTTAATCTCAGGGTTGTGGGCTAGAGACTCACACTGGGTGTACAGATTCCTTAAAAATAATGAAATCTTGGGGCACCTGGGTGGCTCAGTTGGTTAAGCATCCAACTTGGGCTCAGGTCATGATCTCATGGCGCGTGAGTTCGAGCCCTGCATCAGGCTCTGTGCTGACAGCTCAGAGCTTGGAGCCTGCTTTGGACTCTGTGTCTCCCTCGATCTCTGCTCCTCCCCCTCTCACGCTCTGTCTCTCTCCTTCAAAAATAAACTTTAAAATTATAATAGTAAAATATTTTTAAAAAGAGTTAAGATGGCAAATTTTATGTTTTGTGCATTTTACTACAATAAAAAATAAAATAAAAACGACCACCGTTGAGTGGCTCAAATAGTAGTTAAGAATTCAGAGGGGGAGAAGATGTATTTCAGATGGGGATATGAGTTGTTTCACTCAAGGGCTCCTAGCCGTGGGTTTGAAATTGAGGCCACACTGTTCTCCAAGCCAAGCAACCTAATTTTTAAAGAAGGAAGGTTAAAGGGTTAGGGAAGGAGAGCGGGAAGGCAGAAGGGAGGAAGAGAGAAAGAGGAGCCAGTAAGGCAAGGGGTGGGTGGGAGGGAAGGTTGTGCCCAGTAGGGCGAGTTTGTTCTCCGGACTTTTGCTCTAAAAGTCTATGACTCTGTGAGAGAACAGCACAGGGTGGCTTGGAACCCCTATTCCGGATCTGTGTTTCCCTTTCAAACTATAGTAGATGCAGTAGCACCGAATTCCCCTCTGGCACATAAAACTGAAAGAATTGAATCCCCCTTTTAATTTCTCTCACTGACCTCTGTTTCCAAATGGCAATTGACATCATGCCGAAAATTTCACCATTTCTCTCAGTTAAATGCTGCCTTCTTCTGAATGGAAATTCTCTGGGACTAGCTAACATGTTAATGTTAACATTTATTGAGCCCTTCCTTTGTTTCAGGGACTGTTCTAAGCACTTTACATGTGCTATATCACTTAATCCTGAAATATCCAAGAGGTGGTAAATACTATTATTATACAAACTTAATTTTGTAGATGACAAATCAGAGACACAGGTTAAATAATAGAACAAGGTAAGAAAAGCTCTGGAAATCCATGTTTGACTTTTCCTCAAATGATAGACAAGACCTCTCCTTTTAGAACAAAAGTTAAGTTGCGGCGCCTGGGTGGCTCGGTCGGTTAAGTGTCCGACTTCGGCTCAGGTCATGATCTCACAGTTTGTGGGTTCGAGCCCCGCGTCGGGCTCTGTGCTGACAGCTCAGAGCCTGGAGCCTGTTTCAGATTCTGTGTCTCCCTCTCTCTCTGCCCCTCCCCTGTTCATGCTCTGTCTCTCTCTGTCTCAAAAATAAATAAATGTTGAAAAAAAATTAAAAAAAAAAAAAAGAACAAAAGTTAAGTTAAATAAGAGCTGGCATTCTTTAGACCCCAACACCTTCTACAGGGAGTTGGAATCTACGAAGTGGGCAGAGGGGAGGAAAACAAAGGGAAGGCTACACAGGGCCAGCCCACTCCCAAGCAGCCTCTCTTACAGGTAAGTCCAACCCAAGGACTTTATGTTGCTAATAGCAATGAATTTCTTGCAGTTTCTGGAATAGACCATGTTTTCTTCACTGTGCATCTACTCATGCTGTCCCTTCCACTGGGAAAACACAGTCTCTTGCCCAACTTTACCTGAATGACTCTGCCTTAGCCATCAAGACTAAGAGTCAACTACCATCCTCTCCAGGCAACCTTCTCTAAGCTTCCTTCTTCCCACCGTGCCAGAATGAATCTAGGCCTAACCACATTCCATGGAAATTATCTTTTTTCTCTATCTGTTTCCTCCCAATAGGGAAGAGACTGTGTCTTATTAATGGCCACCATTTATTGAGCGACGACTGCCTCACACATATCATTTCATTTAATCCGAAAAACAATCCTATGTCATTGATATTCTCAACCCCTTTTTTTGCAAACGAGGAAAAAGTCTTAGAGCCAGCATCTTCTGTAACCTATCAAGGGAAACATAAAAGGTTTAACCTAGTGTGATACCAAAGCCTGTACGTGTAATCACTGGGGCACACAGTACTTCCCATATTCAGGTTTGTATTCCACACATGCAATACAATAGATTGCAAATAACCGTTTAAGAAATGTTTGCTGAACTGATTTGAAGCTATTGGCTTAAATAATAAATAAATAAACGAACACACAAATGAAGGCACGGTATTTAAAAACTGTAAAACTTTATCACCCTGGGGGGGGCAAATTAAACCAATAAAAACAAAGGGTAAGAAGAGGGTATTTTCCAGGCCCATCTGGCTGTACCCAGTGCATAAGGATCTGTCGACCACGAGGCCAAAGGACCCAGGTGGTATAGGTATTGAGAAAGGCTGCATGCAAACAGCTTATGTTCTGGAATAAATCCAGATGAGCATATAGCATTTTATGGAGGAGACTGGACTTACTTCACACTGTCTTGCTGTCTTTAGAGAAGAAAACTTTTTTTAAAAGTTGGGAGGGAGTAGATAAGGAAGGAACTGAGGCCAAAGGGTGTAAAAGAAAGGAGGAAGGGTTCACGTGTAATACCTTCTTAACCTCATAGATGGGAAATGCCTGGGTGAGGAACTGTTTCACCAGGGTCCCCCGAGAATGGTAACATGAAGAGTCTAGTAGACTCGAAATCCCTCAACAACTCAGAGCTTCACGATAAACACAATAGCAGCAAATATCGATGAAGTGTTTACTGTGTTCCACACTCTGTGCAATGTGTATTAAGTGAGATAAAGTGTGTTACACACACACACACACACACACACACACACGGCACCGTGCCTGGACCTGAGTCCTCGCCCTTCAGAGTCAGTCATAGTCACTATGTCTATGATTATGAACATGACCTTCATCGGCTCATTTCTTCCTCACCACAACACATAGTATTATCATCCCCACATTACCTATGAGGGACCAAGTGTGGACAGGTTAGCTGACAAGCTCAGGTCCACACAATTAGGAAACACAGCACATGGGAGCACACAGAGGGGAGCACAGCATAAGGCAGACAAAGCCTAGAACACGAAGGTGCAACCGTAGAATAACAGGAAATCCTGCGCTAAACGCTTCACAATTATCTTTAAACCTCACACCAACCCTGCAAGGCATTATTACCCCTTTTAAATTGAGGCTCCGAAAGGTCACGTCCAAAGTCTCACAGCTCATAAAAGGCCAGATTTAAACTCAGATCTACCTGACCCTGAAGGCTATGTACTTTTCAGTGACAGTAGGCCCTGGGGTCATAAGTTGTGCTGTGACACATCCCCTGTGAGACCACTGTGGGCGCTGTATTGGGCCCCCACATGCTGGACATCCACTGTGTGGATTACACGTTGCGGGTGTTTTTGTGAAGAAGACATACAGGAAGCCAGATCCTCAGGCACACAATTTTCTATGCATGACTCCAAGTTCAAAAACTACTGCTTCCTGTCAAGGGTAGTTGTGTACTCAAGTAACATACCTAGATGATAAAAGGTTCAGAGGGGCTTTTCTGGAAAAATTATTTTGGGGAGACTAATTTTCTAAAGAGATTATTTTGGGGAATCAAATTAGATACATGTTAACTCAAGATGCGTGGGTCTCCCTGATTTAAAAGCTTCACAGACAATAAACAAGTCACAGAGTAGCTTCTCTCCAGGGGACAGCTCCATCCTACTGCCGGTACTAGGAGGCATTACATTGTTCAGATGAAAGAAGAAAAAAAATGAACTGCCCAGGAAAGATCCAGAAAATATTAAAAGCAGAAACCACAGAATCTGCCTTAACTTACGTTGGTGTCACAGATGCTGCCACACAGTGCAAACTGCATGACAACATTTGCTGATTGTAATGACAATACAGTTAGTTGGGTTTGGACTGATGTGTCATCAGCACAGTGGGAAACTACGGGTCTTACCTTGCAAAAAAAAAAAAAAAGAAAGCTCAAGCTGTCAGTTCTTAATAGGGTGAAAACTTCCCCTGGTTTCCCCTCCTCAAGAAAAAAATCTTTAAAACCATTTCATCGATAAAAGTAGGTTTGGAGTTTCACAGGGGTAACCTTGTAATTTTGTGCTTCTTGCCTATTACCATGTGTTTCCTTAGAGTATTTGGGTCAGTTGTCTAATTTGAAAGGCTCTGCAGACACCCCCAAAGTATTCTAATTATTGCTTAACATGCTCACACGAAGCTTCCCAAAAGGCAAGCAAACTTCCCTAATCATTTCCCTGGTTTGGACTCAAAAAGAAATATAAATATATATTATTATTATTAAATGAGTTGTGATTTGAATTACCGAAAAATGCTATTAATGCTGATCAGGACTGTTCCAGAGGTAATAAAGATTAAAGCTGTCCAAATTAATTAAGCACATACTCATTAAGTCCAAGGTAGCTTCTGTTTCTTTATTGCACAAATACAATTAACACTTAATCTGAATCTCGATAAGTTACATAATCATGTGACTCAAAATAAAGGGAGGATACAACCTTGGCCTTCTCGTTTTACATGGGAAAACATTAATGACGCTGACATCGGAGACAATTAGACAGTGTCAGCCAATTGTTTTTAGCCAGCTTTCTCTCACATCTGTGGTGTCTACAAGCAAGAAAGCTCATTGTTTCCACAGGCCTCCTTCGGGCCTTGGCTTTTTGTGTAAACCGTCAATCTTTTGGCGAATATCAAAGCCGCGAGGAAATTAGAACAGACCAGCTCTCCTGCCCCACACTAAAGCTTAGCAGGGTGCATCCACTATGCTACTAATTAGGCAGTGACCAACAAAATAACCTGTCAATGTCCGCTAGCCATTTCCCACACACCTGCATTTCATACCCTAATAAGCATACAGCAAGAGAGAAAAAGGGATAACAGCTGAAGTGTGAAAAATGAACAAAATATAACAATGTTTCCATCCCCACCTATACTTCTGGCAATTACCATTTAACATTAGGGGGACTCAACATGTCTGAAGACTCACAATACAGTATCTGAAACTAAAACCCAGGGGGGAAGCCACACATTGAGACTGTATTAAGGTTTGCTTCGAAAATATCACACTAAGAAGAATCCAGAGTTATGCATAAAACCCAGGAAACTGAAAATGACCATAATTTAGATTAGGGGCCAGGAGGCTGACTTCTTAAAAACATTTTCCATTCAAGCTATTGAAAGAGAAATGCATACTATTTTCTTCATCGTTTCCTTCCACGAAACAAAAATGTATCACAGGACGGGAAATAGAGTATCAGGTTATCACATTTTTCCCCTCTAACTTTCCGCCCTGATTCAGTAAATTGGTGATCACCATCAGTCTTTTGACCTGGCACACATTAATTAATTTCTTCTCCTGGTTTCCGTTGGTCCCCCGTAGGTCCCTACTGTAAATTCTGAACACAGAATTTTATTTTCTAGTATTTTTCAATCACTGAGAAGGCTGCCTTGCAGATAAGGAAGCTGGAAAGGTGCAATATTAAATGGATTGAAAACATTCCTATTTTGCCCTGGAGCCTTGAAATGCGTTTGAGAACTCTCAGCATCCAAGTGTAGAAACAGGTTCCGTCACATCTTTAACAACATTATTCTTAAGAGATTCCAATGGGATCTCTACTTAAGACTCCTCTTTTATTACCTGGGTCACAAAATGTCTTTAACTCCAATATCTCTATTGATTCATAGAATATATATCATTTTTAGGGTAAAAAGAAGTGTAAGAATCTGATTAACGTGATTAAAATGAAAACAAAAATTACTCAAGCCCTCTCAAATCGAAGGGTTAAGGAAAAAAAAAAAAAAACTTTGTATAATGCCTCTCTCCCCTTTATTTTGCCCTAAACAAAGATTTTGTGGTACAGGTATCCATACGATAGATTTCCGGTGAAAAGGCTACTGCCTTTTAAGACCATATATCCTTTGGAGCAGCTCCTTTTTGTGCCTAGGGATCCAGCTGAACTTTTTTTAAACAGAGAACAAGAGATATGTAAGGTCAAAATTGTTCTGGGAAGAAACATCACTTCATCTCAATATGTGCCAAGGAATAGGCTATAGGGAGAGAGCATCCTTGATAGGATCACATACAATATAGACCAACATTCAAATGGTATTTGTTAGATACTTCTGAGCACGACTTTTCTTTTCATTTAGACTTTATCCAAAAACAGCATTTTCAATTATAAATAAAAACTTTCTCCACCTCTTCCTACTTGAACTCAAGTACAGAAGGCCCCTATTTAAAATGCAGCTCCAGAGCCGCCACCAGGCTGCCTGTTCAGCTGCCAGTGGCTTTTGTGTACAAAGATGTTAATTGGTCCTAATCCCCTCCTAGAAGCTGTTTTGGTAGCCTGACCTGGCACCCTGAAGAAGGACACCTTGGTGTGAAAAACTAAAGGGTCCATTGAGGAGGGAGTGAAAGGCAGCCAAGCATTCCAACACATTTTAATTTCAGGAATTAAAAAAGGGGAACATCATCATGGAGATCGTCGAGAAATCTTACAAAGCTTTAATAACAGTGAAGTAAGTCCTACAAACACCCAAGCTACACACACACACACACACACACACACACACACAAAGGGAGTGAAGGAAGCCCCAGAGTGGGGCAAAGGGAAATTCAGATTCTCGAATTCTCCATTTTATTGCTTCAGCTTCTACACTGGTGCTCCGAAACTCAAAGACTGTGTTGGACGGGTCGAGACATTTATTTTTTCCATCCTAATCTCCCACACCGATAAATTGATGAAAAGCAAATCCCCAAATCCCCACCCTGTTCAATCCCCCCAAAGACTCTGCTAGAATGTGGTTTTATTTGGTTGAAGCGTAGTATCTATCTCGATGACTACATTTAAATTTGTATTACAACTCACAGTTCCTGGAAGAAAAAGTGAAGAGAAAAAGAGTACTGATTCTTACAGAAAACTTCTAGTTCACTCCACTACATGTCAAATGATCTTTTCTTAGCACGCTGTAAAACACTATCTGTACTATGTACCAATTTAGAGAACATACATTTACAGCCTGGGTGGCAAATTATGCTAATGGCATGCATGATCTACAACTGTGGGGGTTTTGAATTTTTTGACAGAGTTAACAGATCAACTTCATGGGTCAAAGGAGTGTGCCTTTCATCTGATAAAAGCAGAAAGATATGAAGGTTATGGATTACTAAAATTGCACCAAATGCCAGATTTTCAACCATGGCCTCGTTTGTATTTTAATCTCCCACACTGATTTTTGAAGGTTGGATGAGAACATCTGCAAGGTGCATCACGTAAAATAGAGTAGACGATCCTCAAAGCAAGTGAAGAGGCACAGAAAGAAAACGGCACGTTTTTCTGGTGCTGGATGGTCATTCTAGGAACAGAAGAAGGCAGTCCGGTGTGCTTTTGAAGGTGTGAAATTTGAGATGATCTCACTTGTGGAATAAGAGATTCCAATCATCGAAATGGAGTTTGTCTGTCAGATACTAAAGACAGATGCCTCAAAGTGGCAGCACCCTATTTTGGGGATAAACACCTTCCCCACAAGCCACTTAACTCCTCCCACGACATCTTTGTTTTAAATATTTGCCAACTGTAGGGCGCCTGGGTGGCTCAGTCGGCTAAGGCTCAGGTCATGATCTCATGGTCCGTGAGTTCAAGCCCTGCGGCGGGCTCTGTACTGACAGCTCAGAGCCTGGAGCCTGCTTCGGATTCTGTGTCTCCCTCTCTCTCTGTCCCTCCCCCATTTGCGCTCTGTGTCTCTCTCTGCCTTTCAAAAATGAATAAATGTTAAAAAAAAATTTTTTTAAGAAAAAGAAAGAAAAAAACATGGAAAAAAAATAAATATTTGCCAACTGAAAGTACCCTGACGGTGCCCCGTCCACTCACTGTGAGTATCACACGAGATCATAATGTGGCCCTTCCAAGCCACTCTCCCAGATCGTTCCTGCGTCACTTAGCAAATGAGGAGAAAGAAGAATGCAGGACTTGAAAAATTACTCACTTTCAAACTCGGTATCTACGTTCCCTGAATCTCCTCCAAAAGCTGCTTGTGGAGACAGGCCATGCTTCATCACAGAAGCCAACTTCTTCGAGCCACACCAGCCCTGAAGGAGACGTAAAGACTGGCTGCCTCCTTTACATCCCTAGTGTTAAAAGTCTTAGAGGGGTGCCTGGGTGGCTTAGTCGGTTAAGTGGCCGACTTCGGCTCGGGTCATGATCTCGCGGTCCGTGAGTTCGAGCCCCACGTCGGGCTCTGTGCTGACAGCTCAGAGCCTGGGGCCTGTTTCAGACTCTGTGTCTCCCTCTCTCTCTGACCCTCCCCTGTTCATGCTCTGTCTCTCCCTGTCTCAAAAATAAATAAAACATATTTAAAAAATTAAAAAAAATAAAAGTCTTAGAATCAAGAAGGCCTTACCAGTACCTACGATATAAAAATTCAAATAGTACAAATAAAAAGTGCAGTGTCCCTTCCAATATAAAATCTCATTTAGAAATTACTTAATGGCGGCCTATCATCTGCCACTATCACTTCATTTGTTTTGGCCTCAGGATATTTAGGCCAGAACTTAAATAACTCACCCAAGTTCACAGAATCATTAAACAACAGAGTTAAAATTTGAGTCATGTCCGATCCCAAAGCCAACTTTATATTTATCACATCGTGATGCCTTCCCCAGATTATTTTTAAATCTTACTGTGTAATCAGGTAGAAGTATGATGAGGCTGGTGTTTTCAAATGCCTGTCACTTCCATAATCACACGGTGGGCACCCAATGGATGTTGAATTAAACTTTATTGACCATTTCCTTTCTCTTATATTTGAAGCCCAGGTTAGAATCCTAGTTCTCTACCAGTACCAAGCCGGGTGGCTCTAGACAATTCATTTCACCTGTGCCTGTAAAATGGAAAACAACTGCCTATCACATTGTCATAAAGAGTAAATACATGGAAAGCATCTGGTACACACTAGGTCAGGGCCTGGGAACCAATGACCAGCAGTCCAATACTACCTGTCTCTGTAACTACAGTTTTTTTTGGAACACTGCCACGCTCATTCAGGTATGGCCTGTCTGTGATTGCTTTCAGGCTGTAACAGCCGACTCGACTCCCCTGCACACCGCACACCCCATGGAGCCTAAAATATTTACCATCCAGCCTTTTACAGTGAAGGTTTGTCCAACCCCGAAGTAGGTCATCAATAAACGTATGTTTCTTTTCCCTTTCTTTCCTTTACTGAGTATGGTCACCTCAAGTTGAGGGAACTACATCTTTTAAAAATGTGTTTAAGACCCTGGTACGATACTGCCACCACCTATCCCTGCCTATCCAGCCTGCATATGATAGAACCCACATAAAACGCACGTCAGTGGAAAGAGCCCCAAGAAAAGCTGGGCACGACTCAACAGCACAGGTTGAAGGCTTGGCCTATACTTATCTCCAGAGTGTGGGATTCAATTTGGCTGCCACTCATTTAGCTAGAGCATTTCTTCCAGGCTTTGGAAGAGTTACTTGGAGAAATGCTATCTGAGCTACAATCTAGAGATTAAGAGTCAGCTAGGCAAAAACTGAGGGCCTAAGCATTTGAGGAAGTGGAAGCCTCTTATGCAAGGATTCGGAGGTTCGATAAATCTTATGAAAAGGCCAGTGTGGCTGAAGCATAACAAATAACGTAAAGAAATGTCCAGATGAGTCTGGGGATGTGGTCAGGATGGAGTCACACCATGGTGGACCTTTTAGGCCTCAGGGAAGATTCTGAATTTTAGGCTAAGACCTAAGTGGACTGAGAAACCATTGAAGGATTTTAAGGACAGAGTCCAATTTATAATTTAAGATCACTTTGCTGCCTAATGATTAAATGCATAGATGGGAAGGAGTTGAAATGGGGAGCGTCCATGACTGAGAAAAGGCTAAAATCCAAGTCTCCTAATTCCCAGTTAATTTTCTTTTCACTATCCTGGGCCAGTCCTGGAGAAAGCAATACACATAACATCACGTCTGGGGCTTCTCCGAGATTTGATTAGTTCATCTGAAAGGAGCTTCAGGGACTGCCAGCCACATGGACCAGGATCTGGTTTATGAACCAGTTTAAAGGACAAGGTGACAGACAAAAGGTCTTCTATCATAAGCGTCAAGGAATGTGCCAAATTGGAGAAATATAGTTGAGCTAGAGAATGAATAGCCAGAACCCTGGCTTGAGAAGCCAAAATATGATTGTATCGAAGACAAGAAAGGCAGGTCAATAAATCTCAAGTCTTTTTTTTTTTTATGTTTATTTATTCTTGAGAGAGAGACAGAGACAGAGCGTGAGTGGGGGAGGAAGAGAGTGAGAGAGAGACACAGAATCCGAAGCAGGCTCCAGGCTCCGAGCTGTCAGCACAGAGCCCAATGCAGGGCTTGAAGTCACGAACTGCAAGATCATGACCTGAGCCGAAGTCAGAAGCTTAACCGATGGAGCCACCCAGATGCCCCTCAGTTCTTAATCCTAAGAAACAGGTGAAGAATTTTCAAGAGGTAGAGACAGTTACATTATTCTCTATGGTCCCAAGGGGATAGGACAGGAGCCAATGGGTGAAAGAATGGAACAGGATGGAAAGGTAAAAGAAAACTAGCGGGAGACATATTTTTATCTGGCCGTGAGGCAGCACTTTCTTATACAAAGTCGTCCAAAGAGAGAGCAGCCTGATTCTGACAGGTTGATTCCAACTACTTAGCCAGCTGTACTCCAGACACCACACCAAGCACAAGATTAAGGTCCCTACCGCTCACTGAATGCTTTCGGACCACTTGGCTGAGTTAGGTAACGATAAAAGTCCCTTCCAGCATGAGACTGGATGGCTGCCACAAAACTTGAAAGGGTCCGTGTGTCAAAGCAGACCTTTCTTCTAGTCTCAACTACAAAAAATAAACCCAACTGTTTTTAAATGATGGAAGTAATGAAAGCTGAAACTTCCCCCCTTTTACACTGTGAAAACCTTTTCCAAAAAGTGGCCCATCTATGTAGCAAGATTGGGATGCTGACTTCCCCATCTCCAGCTAAGGAACATGCTCAGCCATCATCTAAGGAATAGGAGGACCTACTGTGCGTACTAATCAGAGCACCTAGTGTGACAGATAAACACCCGGGGGCTTACATTTAACAGGATGGTAATACAGCTGTCCTTTTAGATTCCTGTAGACCAAACCTCAGAGACCACGGTATTTAAAATACCTCTTTGAGTGTTAGGCAGAGACCAAGATTAATTCTTTATTAGGCTCTACGAGGACTTAGGTGTCGCTACTCAAATCTTAACACGCTAAAATTAATTCAGTCAAAATGTTCAGGGAGTGATTTTCCTCTTAGCTCAAATACCTGAGGAAATGGGCTGCCGGTGAAAAGCCCTGCATTGTTAGAAAATCCAAACCACGACATGCTTCCTGGGATCTGAAAATTAGCAGGAGCTCCCCTCCAGCTTCCTGTCCTCGTGTTTTCTTGCCTTTTTTCTTCCCCCCTCAAACAAGTGGATCTAGTTACATTTGTTTCACCTCTCAGATATTTTGGCAATTTTCTTTTTTGAACAGAAGAATTCAGTTCCTTTATTAAGAGTCCAAGCAGGAAAGGGAGGTGAAAAAGTTAACTGAAAAAACTAACAGCACTGGTACCATAATTACCCAAGGAGTATAAAGCTCTATTCTCTCTGTGATGAAAAAGGGGAATTACACATGTAACTTCCATTAACATTAATGGGACTTACCTACATAAATCCTTTAAGCATCAATGGGAAGAATGGACTCAGCATAACTATCGGCCTGGCACCTTTACTCTCTCAGTCATTTCTATTATTTGGCTAAAAGGCAAAGGGACGCGTGCTCTGCACACCACAACCAGGTGACACTTCGGGCCACCAATTTACTGTCACCTGCCTCTTCTGAGCCATGTAGGCAGAATGATTATGAAAACTGAGGGCTTTATTTCATTTTTTTCCCCTTCTTCATATTTTACCCGATGGAAACAGAGCCTAATACACCACACGGGTTTTTTTACAAGAAAGTTCCCTTAGGGGTTGTGGTTTTAAGAGTTCCTGGTTCTGCCCTGGAATGTAGTTAGCGGCAAACCTATCCTGAGAAACCATTCTTCGCTCGATATATTGCTGAATAACAGCCTGATGGGGGAGACACGCTTGTACCCAAATAATTAAGACACACAGCAGATAGTGTGGAATATTGCTGGTGTGAGGACAAACTAAACATGCTGAGAAAGAAAAAAAAATCCATACTGGGGATGAAGGAAGAATGTAGAAAAGAGGTGGCATTTGAATTGGACCTTAAAGGCCAACTGAAATAACCACAAATACAACCTTAGGACCAACCAGAGATGAATACAGAAAACACTCCAAAGAAAAACAAGGAGGCGTAAAATAACGGTAAAGAAGGTGGATTCCGTGCCAGATAAAGCCAGGTTGGCCTCCTGGTTCTGACTGGCTGTGTGACCACATCATGTTGCCTTATCTATAAAGAGGGGATGATTACACTGACTTTGTAAGGCTGTTGAGCAAAGAAAATGAGGCAATTATGGAATCTGCTGAAAGCCTCAGCCTTAAGTCTGGTAATATTAATGAACCATTAATTTGTTACTATTACTATTAGAATTATTTGCTTTGAATAGCCTCCAAATTATTTGGCATTAATAGCCTCCATCGGACAAGTCTGATAGGCCTGACCATCCCTGGGAATTATCCGAGCTGGATTCCACACCAGCCCGCCTAATCTCCCCTCCGTTCAGCACGCACTGTTCCAGCCCCACCACGACCACCCTTGATCACCACACACCCTTCTCCTTACCTCAGACGTGTGTCCTCTCTCACAAGCAATGCTCCCATCCCTCCCAGCCCGGATCCAGAGTCCCTGCCCAGAAAGCTGTCCAAGGCCACCTGAACCCAAGGTGATCTCCAAAACTGTAACACTTATGTGGTAAAAATTCTATTAGGTAAGTAGATCAGGAATTCTTATTCTTATTAATACATGAAGTCACCACGGTCCAGAAAGGTCAAATGATCTGCCAACAGTCACATGGCTAACATTTGACAGAACTGGGGCTAGAATCCTGGTCTTTTTTTTTTTTTTAAGTTTGTTGATTTTTGAGAGAGAAAGAGAGTGAATGCGAGAGAGCAGGGGAGAGGCAGGGAGAGAAGGAGAGAGAGAAACCCAAGCAGGATCCACACTCAGCACAGAGCTCGCCGCAGGGCTCAATCATGACCTAGGCTGAAATCAAGAGTTGCTCCCTTAACTGACTGAGCCACTCAGGTGACACCTGGTCTTTTCTTAAATTCAAGTATAATTAACATACAGTGTTATATTAGTTTCAGGTGTACAACACAGCGATTCAATTCTACACATTACTTGGTGCTCATCACGGTAAGTGTACCCTTAATCCTATTCACCTGTTTCCCCCGTCCACCCAGGCAACCACTAGTTTGTTCTCTGTAGAATCCTGGTCTTTTGACTTTTAGTTCTGTTTCTCATAAGCCCGGCACCTTAGTCCAACTTAGTCCAGTGATAAACTAAGCACGATTATGCCATAATTTTTAAACAGGTTGAGAATAATAATACATGGGATTGTTTCTCAATCTTTTTGGCTTGAGTTTATCACTGAAAAATGTGATTTTAAAAAACTCCAGATTAAATAACAAGTTTATTCATTTATTTTGAGAGAGAGTGAGTGTGAATGGGGGAGGGGCAGGGACAGAGAGAGGGAATCCCAAGCAAACTCCTCTGCCAGCATGCAGCCCGACATGGGGCTCGATCTTATGAACCACGAGATCATGACCTGAGCCGAGATCCAGAGTCATTTGCTTAACTGCCTGAGCCACCCAGGCCCCCGAATAACAGAGCAGTTCTAATGATGGTCTACACTGAGGGACAGGAGAAACGCAGCCATCCCTAGGACTCCATCTCGGTGCAGTCTTCCCAGTGACCAGAGAGACAGCCGGAAGTAGAAACAGAAGAAACAGCTACTATAGGATACAGTTTGGACTCCCTGGCCTGACATTCAAAACCAAAAAAAAAAAAAAAAAAATCAAGCTGCCAGCTACCTTTCCAACCTCCCTTCTACTACTCCCTTACTTACAATTTTGGGGGGGGGGTGAGTTGGGAGGTTAAAAAAATGATATATTACCATGGATGAAATTTATTAAATTAATGGACATTAGCTAAGTGATACTCACAAAGGGTGAGGGAAGCAGAGACATAAGGAAAGTTTGCCCTTGTGTAGAGGTGGGTTTATACTCTGGCTCTACCAATTTTTCTCTGTACACCTTGGGCAAATTATTTAATCTGAGCATCTTTCTTCTCACCTGTAAAACAGGGCGTACATAATCTCCTTCACATTGGGCAAATTATTTAATCTGAGCATCTTTCTTCTCACCTGTAAAACGGGGCATACATAATCTTCAGATTTCCAGAGGGGCTCCCAGACTAGCAGCAGCTACATCACCTGGGAACTTGATAGAAATGCAAATTCTTAGGCCCCACTGCAGACCCATCAAATGAGAACTCGATACTCTGGTGGTAGGCCTAGCAATCTATTGACAGGAGCTCTCCTGATGATCTTGAAGCACACTAAAATTTGAGAACCAAAGGTCCGTCTTATAGCAACTTTTTAGTCTTGAATGTGCGTTGTGTAATCATAAAAAAGTATTGATGCCTTGGCCCCACTCCCCAGAGCTTTTTTTTTTTTTCAACGTTTTTTTTTTTTTTTAATTTATTTTTGGGACAGAGAGAGACAGAGCATGAACGGGGGAGGGGCAGAGAGAGAGGGAGACACAGAATCGGAAACAGGCTCCAGGCTCCGAGCCGTCAGCCCAGAGCCTGACGCGGGGCTCGAACTCACAGACCGCGAGATCGTGACCTGGCTGAAGTCGGACGCTTAACCGACTGCGCCACCCAGGCGCCCCACAGAGCTTTTGATATAATTAATCTGTGGTACAGGGGTCAGGTTCCCAACGACCATCCCAACCTGCTCCAGGTGATTCTAATATGTGGTCAAGGTGAGGAACCTTTGCCTTACAGTGTTGTTATAAAGATTAACTGATTTAAAATACCTTCAGCAATTAGCACATGCCTTGAACACAGCAAACGCTCAGTATGCGCAAGTTTCCCCCAATAGAAAATATCTTTTGATTTCATATTCTTTTTGTTAAAATTTCAGATCAGAAGGAAATACACACAAACATTCAGTCTTCCCTGAATGATGGGACTATAGGTGACTCTTAAACTTTTTTAATACTTTTCCAAACTTTCCAAAGGCATTAACACGTATTACATTTATTACCACAAAATTAATGCAACTAAAATAGTAAAAAAAAAAAGTCTTTCTTCTGAGGCTCTTATAAAACTGACACTATAAATACCCTTTCTCTGTCAAGTAATCAATGGGAAAATCACATTATTTTCATTTCATGGATGGGAAACCTACCTGAGTTTATTCTAGACTCTGATGACAGTTAAGGTCAAAACAGCTAATATCAATTATCACAACTAATTTCCCTTTTCTGGAACATCTCTCACACTCCCTCAGAAAAGTCTTTTCTCTAAGTATGATGCAGATGGGGAGCTGAAGGCTTGAGTGCTGAAACTGTCACAGTCCGTTTGTTCCCGAAGAGCTACCTTGCATCTGTACCACTTCCCTACTGACCCACGTGAACCCTCCCCCAATTCGAAAACAATCCCCGCTACACCCCTGCGTTGCTGCTGTGACTGATGAGGCCATCACTGCGGTGCCATCTGAATTCCTACGGACCACTGCAAAATGTGGTGTCAGGGAGAAAGCAACAGCCAGGAAGTCTGATTTTTGTTCTATCCCAGCTCTGCAAGGTAAGAACAGCAACGTAGCAACAGCTACCACATATGCACCGCTTTCCATGTGCCGGGCACCAGGGTCAGCATTTCCACAAGTATTTACAACCTGGGCTTAGTTTAGAGCGGCGGTTCTCAAACTTCAGAGCGCATCAAAGCCACCTGGAGGGGCTTGTTTAACACGGCTTGCCAAACCTCAGCCACACGGTTTCTGTTTCAGCGGGTTTGGGATGGGACCCAAGGATTAACATTTCCAACTAGTTCCCTGGTGATGCTGAAGCCACAACTCCCCCACGCTTTGAGGACCACTGGATTAGATCATCTGCAGGGTACTTTCCAGCTCTGATATTCTCTTTGAACTCAAACCCCAGTCCTTATCCGATGGCCCCACACTGAGACTCAGAATTGAAGTCTGAAAATTCTCTATGTCCTTGTCACAATCCCCCACGACCTCCACGCACTCTAAATGAGAGGTTTCTCCTTAAATGTGAATCCGGTACAGTCGATGAAACAGCACCTGAGGCATTCGTGGTGACCCCCCGCAGTTGGGAAGGCACAAACCAAGTCCCAGCTCCCCAGGCACCTGGCAATTTTCTTAATAATAAATTCCTGATCATCAGAAGCAGGGCCACCAGTCAATCACAGCCACATTCAACAAAGCAGCCCAGCCCTTCATTAATGTCTGTCTTTTCACACTACACAAAGGCTGATATTGTACATTAAAGCCTTTTCCTCCCACCACCGACAGAGGGCCCGGCCTGCTATGATAAGACAGGGAAAGCACGAGACTAAAATGTGTTGGGGCCTTACACTGCCTTCACATGGACAACAATAGTTTCAAAAAGGCTTCGTAACAATACTCTAAAGTATGATTTTCCTGTTTTATAGCCGAGGAAACAAAGGCTCAGATAAGGCTTAGCGATTTGGCTGAAGCTCCACAGTTATTGAGAAATAGACTGGGACTTGAACCCAGCTCCCCTGCTTCCCGGCCTAGGTGCACTCCCACTCACTGCCTCCTGATCCAAATCAGGGGAAAATTTCAAGTTCAAATTTCTCTTCCTGACTCCTTTCTTTTTCAGCATATTAGCAAGAATGAATCATTATGGGTAACTAGACGGAGAACTCTAATTGCAGGGCTCACAGAATGGAGAAGTTTAATTACATAGTTACAGGTGTGATTTATCAACCAGTTTTGATCGTTGACAATTCTCTTTAAAGAATTCTTTTCCTCTAAAAATTAAAATAATATATTTTTTAATCTTCCCTGGAATGCTTTGTTTTCATTCAAATAAAGAGATGACTATTTCTTATAAGTGTCATGATTTCTAGGCAATTGGTCTAATGTCAGACAGGCATTAATTCTGGGTAGATTTATCACGATTAGGTCTGAAACCACAGAGGCTTTATCTAGAAACAAGAATCATTTTCTGGACACCACTGAGTAACAGAAACCTGTCTGAGGTGGAAGGGCTATTCTTCAAGAAATCCCAAACCTTCCACTCCTAACTCCCTCTGAGCAGGAATCCCCTCCAAATACCATCCATCTTGAGTAACGCTGGCATAAATTTGGTTTTGCCCTGGAGAGGGAAAAGTTGAAGGACCATTATGTGCAAAGAGTAGAAAGTGTTCAAAGTTCCCCCAGTGTCACTGCGGCAGGCCAAGAGTGAGGAATGAGCCTAATATTCACAAAAGCAAAGTTGAGGCTTTGACTCGGGATTGGAGCTCAGGGACTGACCTGCCTCTGAAGCAGACAGGAGCACCACTACCAGGCTGCCTCTAGGCTCGCCGAGAGCATCACGGTCCTGCGATTCCTTGTCGCCAGTCCCAGGAGGACCTGTCTTGACCATCATTGAGACTTTCTTCTGTTTAACACCTTCCCTGGTAACCACAGGCATTATTGCCCACAGAGCTTAACTTACTTGTTATAACAGATTATAAACGGTAGAATCCAGATTCAAACCCAAGTAGGATCTCATTCATTTATTCAGTCAATGAATAGTCATTCAAAACCTTCCTAGTGCCAGGCACTGAGCTAGGTGATGGGTAGAATTAAATGACCCT
This sequence comes from Panthera uncia, assembly GCF_023721935.1. Lineage (NCBI taxonomy): Eukaryota > Metazoa > Chordata > Mammalia > Carnivora > Felidae > Panthera > Panthera uncia. The sequence continues at coordinate 71,389,034 of NC_064818.1, forward strand.
TAAAAATGTGGTCAGGAAATGGGAAAGGGGCTGTGCTTTCAGGCTCAGAAGGAGCTGAAGGCTGCCTGCAAGGCCTCACGGAAGATAGAACAAGGAGGGGACATGAATACCAGCTGCATTTCTTTGTGTTGAAGCTGTTTCTGCGTGCAGAAAAAGTTTCTGCTGCCACAGAGAGCAGCTTGCCCTGCCTTTCTCCCTGCTACTACAGCCTCCTCAAAGGAGGCCTGATGGGCCATAGACCAGGCAGGGTTTCCTCTGGGGAGAAAACCATACAAAGGCAAAAGGCAGGCCCCTTGATAGATGGGTTCGCTCTCCTTCACTCCAGAACTTGCTTTCGAGCAGTCCCTTACTAATGGTACCCTATAAAGTGGCAATTGACCAAACAGTGCTAAGTCAGAGCCTGGTCCTTGAAGAGTTGACACACCTCCCTACACAGGTGCCTGACTCCTTGCAAGACACTCTAAAAGGGGACCTGTGCAGCACACCACAGTTCTTCCAAGTGCTCAAGGCTTCTGCTGCCCTGATGGAAGTTATCAAAAAAGGAGATGCAGTGGCCCAAAGGACAAGGGGACTGGATTCTAGTGCTGACTCTGAAACTTGAGTCCCTCTGTAACAAATCACTCCCCTTTCTGTGCCTCAGTTTGCCCAACTTTCTTTTTAAATGTTTATTTTTGAGAGAGAGAGACAGAGAGCGAGCAGGGGAGGGGCGGGGGAGGGGGGGGGACAGAATCTGAAGCAGGCTCCAGGCTCTGAGCTGTCAGCACAGAGCCCGATGGAGGGCTCGAACTCCCAAACCATGAGATCATGACCTGAGCCAAGGTCAGATGCTTAACCGACTGAGCCACCCAGGCGCCCCAGTTTGCTCAACTTTGAAAAGAGGGCAGCGGGACTATAATTTCTGAGGCTCCTTCCAATTCTGATAGTCTAAGACAACTGTTCTCGCTTTTCGGGTCATAGATTCCTTTGAGAATTTTCTAAGTGACCACCTCCCATAAAACTGTGCCTACAATTTCAGAAAATTCATGGCTAAAACTAATATCCTTAGTCCAGTATGGGCCTTGAAATCAGACAGATCTGGGATTGAACCCTCAAAAGAGCTAGCTTCCCTCCCTCCCTCCCTTCCTTCCTCTTCCTTCCTTCCTTTCTCTCCCTATCTCTCTCTCCCTCCCTCCCCCCACCACCATGAGCAAGTCTCGTATCTTTGAGCCTCATCTAGAAAAATGATACCAGTAACACCTATCTTGCAATATTGCTGTGAGAATGAGAAATACAGACAAGTGTCTGCCTATAGAAAGTGCTCAATAAATGGCAACTAAAGAAAAAAAAAAGGTGACGACACCTGTCATGGGTGTTTAGAGAACATTGGTTTTCTTTCTTTCCCATAGTAACCAGCAGTTACATGTGCACTTCTGGTATTCCATAAATCTTGTTGCTTGGCTCTCAATGTTATCTTAAAATTCCCTTCTCTGTCAGGCTGTTCTAATGATGGCGGATCTCCCCCCATGCTCAACTGGACTAATTCAAGTCTCCACACATCTCTTTGTGTTGGACTTTCCTTCTATATTCTGTCCTACTCAGCACTGCCACATTAATCTTCCAGAAATCGACACAAGTTGTGACAAGTTCAACAGCTCACAAACTTCTAATGATCTACTGTGTTTTGAAGCATTTCACTAAGGATTTCTTCAAGTAAAATAATAATGGCAGCTCACTTTTTTTTTTTTTTAACGTTTATTTATTTTTGAGACAGAGAGAGACAGAGCATGAATGGGGGAGGGTCAGAGAGAGAGGGAGACACAGAATCGGAAGCAGGCTCCAGGCTCTGAGCTGTCAGCACAGAGCCCGACGCGGGGCTCGAACCCACGGACCGTGAGATCATGACCTGAGCCGAAGTCAGACGCTTAACCGACCAAGCCACCCAGGCGCCCCAGCAGCTCACTTTATGGACCGCTTCTATATGCCACGCACTGATTAAGTGAATATGTTATTTCCTCTAATCCTCTCAAAAGCCCTATAGGCAATTTTGCGTATGAAAAGCTAAGAGTATAATCTCTAAAGTTTGCTTGAGCTCAACTCTGATTCCGCCATTTACTAGCTATACAATCTTGGACAAATCATTTAACCTCTGTGTCCCTCAGTCTCCTCATCTGTGGAATGGACATAATTCTAGGTAGTAGCCTACAGAGATATGAAGATCGAAGGAGATTATATGTGTATATAATTCTAAATTTGTGAAGAAATTTAGAACGGTATCTGCCACATGGCAAGTGTTAAACAGATATGAACTATAGGAGATATTATTATTCTCATTTTACAAATGAGGAAACTAAGGCAGGCCCACATAAGTCATAAAGCAACACTGCCCAAATGTAAGCCCTCCAAAATGCTGTGTATTAGAAAACCATGTCAAAAAGGAAGGAAGGAGGGAAGGGAAGGGGAGGGGAGGGGAGGGGAGGGGAGGGGAGGGGAGAAAAAAGAAAAAAAGAAAAGCAATCTTCTATGTTGGTTTGAATGATCTGACCTCCATTCAAAGTCTTCCAGAATCGAACTCCAACGTACATTGCTGGGCACTTAAACAAATTCTTCCTTCCCACCTAAATTTTTCCTCCAACTTCTTAAAGGCAGAGACTGGGGCTATTTAGATCATTAATGTTACGACCAGTACCTAGCAGTGCCTACAGAACCTAGCTCCAGACCATATAGAAGCAGCTTTATCAATTAAACCAAATACAGTTCCACTCGGCAACTCATTTGGCTCTTACCATTTATTGCCTTACGATGTCAATTATCTTTTTTTTACGTATTTCAGCAGCCAATAAATATTTATAGAGCCTCTATCATGTGCCAGGTACTACGTTAAACATTATTTCTTTATAGTCTTCCATTTTATCTAACACAGTACATGCTACCTACTAGGAGCTCAGGAGATGTGTGCTGATTACAAAATGGACCCATTCTCCTCCTCGGACCACATGAAAAGGCATTGGCAACAAAATATTGCCTAGGAAGTATTCTAGCCAGATACGTGTAACTTCCAGTGGACAGGAAATATGGGGGACAGAGAAACGATTTAAACGACACCATAAGGAAAAAATCAGACTAATCTACAATGCATTTCATTCTACGGTAGCAGGCCTGGACCTCCCCAAAGCCAGTATCATGGGGGAGAAAATGAAATCAGACAACTGTTCTAGATTCAAAGAAACAAATGTAATATGATAACAAACGTGATATGATAACCAAATGTAACGTATAACCCAGATTTGACATAGAATTTTAAAAAATTATAAGACATTGGGACACCTGGGTGACTCAGCCAGTTAAGCTTCTGACTTTGGCTCAGGTCACAATCTTACAGTTTGTAAGTTCAAGCCCTGAATCAGGTGAGCTCTAGTCCTGCTCCAGGCTCTGCACTCTCTCTCCCTCTCTCCTCCATCTCTCTCTGCACCTCATGGGATTCTCTCTCTCTGCCCCTCCTCACTCACATGCTCTCTCTCTCTCTCTCTCTCTCTCAAATAAATAAATAAATAGAAATTAGAAAACTATAAGACATTAATCAAATAAGTGGGGAAATTTTAATACATAGTGGATACTAGGTAATATTACAAAACTATCAGTTTTCCTAGATATGCTAGTGGTATTGTAGTTGTGTAGGAGAATGTCCTTAGGAAATACATTCTGAAGTATTTGGGGGAAGAAATGTCATGATGTCTGCAACACAGTGTCAAATGGCTCAGGGGAGGGCTTATGGCTGGCTAGTGGAGTATACAGAAAAAGTGAGAGTAATAAAACATGTCAGAAAATTTTTTAAGGTAGATTTTTCATGAGATAGTTTACGAAATCAAAGGGACTCAAATACATGGCCTTCATGAACTAATTTTGTGATTCCAGTCAATCAACATATGTTAAAGTGCATACCTACTATGTATCAGACTTAGGAACAGCAATGCAAACCTTTAAAACAAATTCAAGAGAACAGTAAGAACTCTCAACCTTCTGGCATATTGTGAAATTTAAGAACAATAACAAATGAATCACTTAATTACATTTTTTAAAGGCAGTTCGGCCAACTGGGCAATTCTCCCCACTTTGTGGGGAGAAGTGGTTGGGAAAAGTGGTTGTTCCTCTAACTCACAACTCAAGGGAAAAGGGTGAAGTTAACCTGAGTGGTAGGCACTGATATTCATGGGGCCACTGTGTGGGTGCTTCCAAAGCAGGAAAACTATCCCTCTCCACCTTTTTCTCCCCTTCTTGGTCCATGTGTGGATGGATGAATTCAATTTCAGGTGGCAGAGAGAAGACAGCCTTGAGAAATCCTTGCTGCCACTTAAATTTGTAACCCTATTTGGCATCTCATTTTCAGTTGATTTGAACAAGAAAGGAAGAGTAGTGAGTGATTAGCACTTGTTACCTCCAGTAATGACATAAATGACCTCTGGACTTAGGGCTCCAGAACCTTCCTACATTCCAAATTCTCCTTACCCAATTCTTCATGTCTGTGTGCTGTTCCAAATGTACCCACCACCAGAATATGGACATCAAATAATCGCTAAGGGGTGCCTGAGTGGCTCGGTCGGTTGAGCATCTGACTCTTTGAGTTCAGCTCAGGTCATGATTCCAGGATCATGAGATCGAGCCCCATGTCAGGCTCCATGCTGAGCATGGAGCCTTCTTAAGATTCTCTCTCTCTCCCTCTGCCCCTCTCCCCCGCTCATGCTCACTCTCTCTAAAATTAAAAAAAAAAAAAAAAAAAAAAAAGAAAAAAGAAAAGAAAAGAAAAAAAAAAAAGAATCGCCAAGCTTCAGATGCAGCAGAGTTATGGTCCTGGCTCCAGCCTGGTGGTTAATAGGCCTCAGGCAATGAAAAGAAAGGACCCCAACTCAGGGAGAAAGCACTTGAGGCTGCAGCACATTTGACAATGAAACAAAACTCCAGGATTAAACCTGATATTCAGAGTGGTCTTCCAGGACTCAGAATAACAAAGTTTAACTTAGAATTCTTTCACTGACACACAGACTCTCCAGGCCTCAAGTTCTACATCTTTAAAATGGACTTCACTTTGCTTTCTTCATTGAATTTTCTCTTTCTCCTCATTTATTTATATATATAGATAGATGAATGGGATGGATGAGAGTCAGGGAGGAATAAGTTAATAGTGAAACATGCTGTAGACATACGGAGCAGTTTATGCATAATGCGAAAAATTTTATAGATGGAACTATAAAGTAAAAAGGAGAGAAACCGTGAGCAAAGACAAGGTCTGGTCATGAGTGGCCTTGTAAGCAATGCTAAGGAAATTGCATGCAATCCATTTTAAACAGTGGAGTCAACTGAGATTAGATTCATATTTGAGAAATACAACTGTGGCTACAATATGGAGCAGAGGTTATAGGGGAAGCAACTAGAGACAAATTAGGAGACTTTTGCCATAATCGAAGCACTGAGATGATGGTGGCCTGGACTACAGTGGAAAGAATGGGAATAGGAAGTGAATATCCTCTCCTAAGAGATTCAGAAGGTACACTGTGAAACCTATTACTGTCCTATTTTCACTGAATTCTCTGCTTTTTCTCTTCCTGGAGGGAGAATTTCCTTTAGCCATCCAACATCTGTCCCTTCTGAGAACGGGCTGGCTGCCTGATCCAGGGGGAGACTGGCTCCTGGACCACAATCACAATACAGTAACCACAGAGCTAGGGGCTACCGGTTTCTAGCCCAAGTTCCCATGGGCTAGGAAAGAAGGTAGGTCAGCAGCTGTCACTAAATAACCAGAAGAATGGAGCATTTCATATTAAAATGTAGTACTTATCGCTCTATTTGAAAATAGTGTCTCTACAGGGGCACCTGGATGCTCAGTCAGTTAAGCATCTGACTCTTGATCTCAGCTCAGGTCTTGATTTCAGAGTCATGAGTTCAACCTCCACCCCACCCCACCCCCCACACTGGGCTCTGTGCTGGGTGTGAATCCTACTTTACAAAAAAAAAAAAAGTGTCTCTACACTGCAGAGGAGAGGAAGCTCATTTCATTCTTCAGTAAATCCAAATATGCTGTTTTTGGGTGCCACAACTCATCTTGAAAAACTAGGAAATGACTTTCCAACCCCCCAAAAAACTACCAGAACTAATAAATGAGTTCACTGGGGTTACAGATTACAAAATCAATATGCAAAAGAAACAGTTGGGCTCCCAGTTCAATCCCATCACCCACCCTGAGTAGGTAGACCATAAAACTGGAGGTTTCATTTTGTTTTGTTTTGTTTTGTTCTTCTTCTAAATATAGTGAACCAGAAAGACTCTGAACTGGAAGACACAAGATGCAGCTAAAGACAAAAAAGAGTAAGTGAAAGTCTACATATGGTCAGTGAGACTCCAACCCCTCTTCTCATGTTTAACTGCAACTAGATCTATACTCTCTAGTTAGGAGACTGGAAAATTCTTCCCTGAAGAATCTGATATAAAAGAAAGGACCTAACGATACTGATACTCAGTGGTCTCTAAAAAAATCCCCACCAGATCACCATGTGGTAAATCTCAATAGTCAGTAAGCCCCCAACCAAGCACAGAAAGCTTCTAGTCAGGTTTTTTATGTCCTAATATTAAGTACAAATGATCTAATAGAATAAAGTTAGAAGTTTAGAAGAAACATCAAATTCTCATTAATATCCTCACAGAGATAGGAGAAGATAATGCATTCTTGAAACAATAACAGGCTATTATAAAGAAAACAAATTTTAAGCAACACTGTCCAATAGAACTTTCTGTGATGATGGAAATGCTCTATATCTGCACCATCTAATATGGTAGCCACTAGTCACATTTGGCCATAGAGCAGTTGAGATGTAGCTAATACAACTAAGAACTGACTTTTAATTATATTTCATTTTCATTCAAATAGCACATGTGACTACCATATAAACAGCATAGATTGGGAAAATTAAACACAACTCTTGGGTATTTAAAATGTGACAGCAGGGCACTTGGGCAGCTCAGGTGGTTGAGTTTCTGGCTCTTGACTTTGGCTCAGGTCATGATCTCACAGTTCCTGAGAGATGGAGCCCTGTGTTGGGCTCTGCAGGACAGTGTGGAGCCTGCTTGGGATTCTCTCTCTCTGCACCCCCACCCAACTTATGATCTCTGTCTCTCTCAAAATAATAGATAAAAACATTTTTAAAAAACAAAATACAATATGATACCCAAAATGAAAATTTCAATCGTTATATTAGAAGATAAAGTTGGTCAGGCACTGTCCTAAGTGCTTTATAACATATTAACTCATCCAAAACATTAAGTGATAGAAAATAGGAAAGGAAAGAAAAGAAAATTAGATCAATCCAGGAGATCCAATATCCATATAATAAGAGTTCCAAAAAAAAGGGGGGGGGGGCAGTGGAAAGGAGGAAAAGAAATTATCAAAGAAAAATTCAAGATAATTTGCCAATGAAAGATATGTTTCCAGAATGAAAAGGCCCACTGAGTGCCAGCACAATGGATATAAAAAGACCTACTCCAAGCACATTTTTATGAAACTTCAGAATACCAGGACAGAGAAAAGATCCCAAAAACTTCCAGAGAGAAATAATAGTCACATATAACGGATCACAAATCAGAGGGGCATTGGATTTAACAGCAATACTGGGGGCTAGAAGACAATAAAGGAATGTCTTCAAAATTCTGAGGAAAAAGCATTTCTAACCTGTAATTTTATATTCAGGTAAATAATCATGTAAGTTTAAGAGTACACAGAGGCACTTTCAGACATCCAAACTCTCCAAACAAACAAACAAACAAACCTCATGCACCATGTCTCAAGGAGCCACTGACAGAAGTGTTCCAGAAAGACCAGGGAGCAAATCATCAAAGAGAAAGACACAGAATCCAGGAAACAGAGCTTCCAACTCAGGAAAGGATGATGATTCCCAAGAATAACAGTGAAGAAAGATCTCAGAAAAACAGGTGTGTCACAGGCCTAGACAGTCAGCAGAGTCCATCAGAGCAGGACAGCAATACCAAAACAGATGTCTCCAAAAGAAGGAACCTGGAGAATATCTCATGTATAAGAACTACCCGAAAGATTCACATTCATGGCAGAGTTTGAAATGAACTAATCGTTACTACACAGAGTACAAATCAAACAGAAAAATAAGAAAACTATAAACTCCAGGAAAAACAAAAGTTGTCCAAGAAAATAAATGGATTCATAACATACATGGTACACAGCTCAACTGTGAATCAGAGTTGCATTCTCATAACAATGTAAATGCTCAGGGGCTTAGTGAGTTAAGTGTGTGACTTCAGCTCAGGTCATGAACTCACTGTTCATGAGTTCAAGCCCCACATCGGGCTTTCTGCTGTCAGAAAGCAGCCTGCTTCTGACAGGAGCAGAGCTCTTCAGAATGGAGCCTGCTTTTGATCCTCTGTCTCCCTCTCTCCCTGCCCCTCCCCCCTCTCAAAAATAAATAAGCATTAAAAAAATAATGTAAATGCTCAATGTTGATCTACCTCCTCCCCAAAATGTTAAAACTAAACTGTGTATACTGGAGGATAGGGACTATGGGAGGTAAAGGAAATGAATGAGACGAATTAAGAAGTAAAGGAACCACAAAAACTCAAAATGGATGAAAGACCTAAATATAAGATAGGAAGCCATCAAAATCCTTGAGGAGAAAGCAGGCAAAATCTGCTTTGATCTTGGCTGCAGCAACTTCTTATTCAACACATCTCCATATGCAAAGGAAACAAAAGCAAAAATGAATATTGGGACTTCATCAAAATAAAAAGCTTCTACACAGCAAAGGAAACAATCGGCAAAACTAAAAGGCAACTGACAAAATGGGAGAAGATATTTGCAAACGACATGTCAGATAAAGGGTTAGTATCCAAAATCTATAAAGAACTTATCAAACTCAACACCCAAAAAACAAATAATCCAGTGAAGAAATGGGGAAAAGACATGAATAGACACTTCTCCAAAGAAGACATCCAGATAGCCAACCGACACATGAAAAAATGCTCATCACTCATCATCAGGGAAATACAAATCAAAACCACAATGAGATACCACCTTACACCTGTCAGAATGGCTAACATTAACAACTCAGGCAACAACAGATGTTGGCAAGGATGTGGAGAAAGAGGATCTCTTTTGCATTGTTGGTGGGAATGCAAGCTGATGTAGCCACTTTGGAAAACAGTATGCAGGTTCCTCAAAAAATTAAAAACAGAACTACCCTACGACCCAGCAATTTCACTACTAGGTATTTATCCAAGGGATACAGGTAAAATGTTTCAAAGGGGAACATGCACCCCAATGTTTACAGGAGCACTATCAACAATAGCCAAAGTATGGAAAGAGGCCAAATGTCCATCGATGGATGAATGGATAAAGAAGTGGCGCGCGCGCGCACACACACACACACACACACACACACACACACAATGGAGTATTACTCGGCAATCAAAAAGAATGAAATCTTGCCATTTGCAACTATATGGACGGAATTAGAGGGTATTTATATTAAGCTAAATTAGTCAGAGAAAGACAAATATCATATGACTTCACTCATATGAGGACTCTAAGACCCAGAACAGATGAACACAAGGGAAGGGAAGCAAAAATAATATAAAAACAGGGAGGGGGACAAAACATAAGAGACTCTTAAGTATGGAGAACAAACAGAGGGTTACTGGAGGGGTTATGGGAGGGCAGATGGGCTAAATGGGTAAGGGGCATTAAAGAATCTACTCCTAAAATCATTGTTGCACTCGCTAACTAACTTGGATGTAAATTTTTTAAAAAGCAATATTAAAAAAAAAGAAGTGAAGGAAAACCTTCAAAGAACTTAGGGTGGTTACCACTTGAGAAGCAGGGCAGAGGATTGCCCTTTTATGAAATAAGCCATGAGGTTTTAACTTTTCATCACTTTGAAAATAAATCTGTTTCATTTTAAAGGAGGTCCCAAATTATCTACAAGATTAATAATCAATCCAGGAAAGAGAATGAATAAACTGTGTTTTTGCAGTAGCTTCAGGGAGTTTATGTTGTGTGCATTTTCAACACCAATTATTTGAGAACTTAGCATATAGAAGAGCCTCAGATGGATCATATCCAATGGCAAACATTAAATAATCCAGCCTAACTTTCAAAAACTGTGAGTATGAACATAAACCCCTTCAATCTTTGGCAGTATCTATTAAGATGTAAATATACATATTGTTTGACTCAGGAATTCCACTTTTAGGAAGATCAGTAGAGGCGCAGAGGGGCAAAGAATGTTCTTAGAAATATATTTATAAAGGCAAAAAAAAAAGAATACAGTTTTCCATCAGTAAGTGAATGGCTGAACAAATTATGATGCATTAATAACTATGAAATATACAGTGTTTGACAAAATAGACCTATGTGCAGTGACATAACAGGATCTCCAAGATATACTGTTAAAGGAAAAAGATGTCGTAAAACAATATGTATAATATAAACCTATTTATGTCAAGGAAAAACAGGAACGTTAACAAAATGTATGACTGAGTGTGTGTGTTTGTACAAATGAATAAAAAAAAATGCCCTGGAGATACCACACTGTTGAAAGTGTGCCTCCTCCATTCTACCAACTTGCAAAGAGGCCTCTTTTCCTATTCTATGTCATATACTCCACATCCAGTGTCTCAACGCATCTTTACAAAAATCGCTGTAATATAATTTTGCCCAGGTGAAAACCTAGTCAGAAATTGACCTTCAGGGCCTTAAAGATAAGGTTGGGCTCAAAATGGAAAGTAAGGGGCTAACATTTGTTACATTCATAGTTGGGCACTAGTAAGCACATTACATCTTGGTCGATCAAGTAATATTTTACATATCACTATGATAATATTTTAACAGAAGAGTGTTCAGATTGAAAAGCGTATTTTGTCTATGTCCCTATGGCTAATCAAAGGCAGAGATGGAACTCACAGCCCAATTTTCTCACTACGGCCTAGTGTGGGGATCTACATGATGATGGATTTACCTGCAGCAGGAAACTTACCCTTAGTTGCGTGGACACAGCTTTCCTATCTGCCCCAACCTTTCCAGGCTAAGCCAACCTACTGAGCCAAAATTGGACCCAGCTCCTTAACTTAGAACCTAGAGCAGCAACCTAACCGCAGAGTCATTTATATTTCCCTCAGAATTGCAAAAACCTCTCCTATGGTTATGGCAGACATCGCCAGTGATCAGCACACTTCTCCACAGAGCTTAGATGAGGCGTCAGAATTCTCTACAACTTAGTACCCCAGGCAGCCACCACAAATCAATCCAATTTACGTGGAAGTGAATCGTCTCTGAATAGAGATGTTCACTGGAAGCTCGGGAAGAGAATGTTAAAATGAAATGATGCTTATGTTTAAAAGGAGTGTTGGCATCAGTGTGTTAGGCCACCCTAACCTCCATGACTGACAAGGTCAAAGGCATGCACGCTGTACCTACTTTCCATTCTCTTCACCTACAACCTAATTTCAGACCTTAACACCTAACCTCAAGTTCACTAACCTTTCTTTCTCCCCCTGCCTGCACCTGTCTGATCCAGTAACCCAGCTTTCCTCCCATCCCTGCCTACCAAAACCCTCCCCTTCACCTACAGAATAACAATCTTTAGGTTGGTATTGAAGACCTTTCTTGATCAGGGTACTTTTCCAGCCTTCTCTTTCACCTCTCCTCAATGGGTGCCCCCATCATTCCATTTCATTTTCTTTCCCTCTTCCCTCCCACTCCTCCCTGGGCTGCCTTTGCCAAGATGGGACATAGCTTCCTGATCGTCTCAGAACCTACAGTCCTTCCCTGCAGGCTCTCTGCCCATCCCACCCAACAACACCCTCTCAACTCTCTGTGCTTGCCCTCCATAGCATCAACTGACATCGGGGACAGAAAATTAAACTTGCATTTAGCTCTTCCCTGGAATGGACGAAGCCTGACCCTCAATAAAATGGGCATGAGGATGAACTTACTTACCCACCACCTATCTAACAGATGGCAATTTTATCTAACAAATGAGAAAGCAGGGAAACAAAACAAAACGTGGGTACTCGCTATTGGGCATCCCTAACAAATCCCTCATCTCTGCTTCTCTCCTTCCAAGAGCTGGCCCCGCCTGGGTTGCTTTCCAGAGCCCAGAGCGTTGGTCTGGAGAATGGACAAGGAGCCTCTGGCCGACCCCTCTCGCCTTTTACGCAAGCTGAGCAGCGGGGATGAGAACCCCGGCCGAGCATGGACGGGTAGAGAAGGGGGCTTCCAGGGGTCGTGGCCGCACCTCCTGAGGTGGGGTGGGCTGCCCCACAGACCTGAGTCACCGCTGACATCTTCAGAGCCAGGCCTGCGAGGAAGACCTTTCCAGCGCCGCCTTCTCCTGCTGGGCAGGAGGGCGCCATGGCGGCGCTCAGCGTAGGCGAAGGCGGCGAAAGCGTCACACCAGGCCGAGCTGTCCACCTTCCTGGTGGTGGTCGCGGCTGGCACCCCACGCGAACGCACCCCCGCCCGGGGCCCCAGGGGGCACCGCGTGGGGTGGGCCTGGAGAGGCCCGGGGTGCCGGCGCGGGGATGGCGAGGCCAAGTGACCCCAGGAACGCAACCTCGGAGGCCTTCGGGCCCTCGCCGCAGACTCCGCCCACTGACACGAGACCCAGAGCGCAAGCGCCGGGCTCACGCAGAGGGCGCATGCTCCAGGAATGTTCCCACCCGTGGGCCCTCCTGCCTGTAGGTCCAAGGCCTCTGCGAGAACTCTCCTCTCCTTCCTCAGGCTTGCAGCAGCCTCGCCCCACCCCCTCCCCTCTTGGGTTCAGGTTCAGCATCTGAGTCCTTCTCTGGCTCAAAGGAAATGGTTTCAAAGTTCCACTTGGGCCCCATCTTGAAATCCATGTCAACGCCAGTCACTTCCCCTTGGTTACTAAGATCTGTTGATTTTATCGCGGAAGATGTCTTGAGGCCATCCCCTCTCCTCCATTTCTGCTGCTACTACACCAATGAATGACACCACCACCACCACCGTCATCCTCTCCTGTCCCTATTGGAGTGAACTCACCAATTGTTCTTCGCTTCAGAATCCTTGTGCTTCTCTTTCCACACCACCTCCCCTGGGATTCTCCCCTACTGCCAAAAAAAAAAAAAAATCAAAATACAGATGTACACTGAGTTCATGATCTCCTTGGGAGAACCTTTCCTCATCACCTTGATGGTAAAATGAAAATGTTATAAATATAGTATACCAGGTCCCGCCTGCATTCCTGCCTCTTCTCCCATGATTTGCCCTCCAGTCATTCTACACTGAAGGTCCTCAGTGCTTCCTCGCCGTTTCTGTCACTTTCCATGCACTTTCCCACAACATTTGATACAAGCTGGGTTCCCTAAGAAGCAGAGAGATTAGCATGTAGGAGGTATATTAGTGAATGCTCCAAGTTCATCAAGTGTGGAAGAGAAAAGAAAGAAGCAGCACCGGGCAGAAGGAGAAGTCCAGCTGCATTGGAATCTTGACAGAACTGCGGCCAACAATTCGGGGAGTTGAGAAGAGGGAATGGTCCTTCAAAGCTACCCAAAGCTGGGGTGTGAGCACCAGACTTATCCCCATATCTCTCTCAGTCATTGGAAACGCGGGGCATGACCTTGGGCAAGGTGGCTCTCTCAGCTAAGGCAATTCCCAAAGGACACTGACAGCTGAGGACTGTCTGCCATGTCACTAAAGTAATAATTTATCATTTTGAGTAAAAATGTGCTTACTGATGACTATGGTATCCAGTCTAAAGGCAGAGAGAGTAAAGTCCATTATGACTGGCTCAACCACAATTCCAGGTCCTTCTTCATGAAAGGACTTTATGCCAATCTCCACACTCTACAGATGGGGAAACTGAGGCCCCGAGTCTCAGATCATCAGTTACCACAATGACACAGTCTTGTAATAAATGGCTAATATTTGAATGTTTGTATTAGTTTGTACCAGATAGTTTATAAGCCTTATCCAATTAACTACTCATGAAAATTCTATAAGGCATCTACCATTATTGTCATCATTTGACATATATGGAAACAGGCTTAGGGCAGCTGGCCAAGTAGCTTGTCTGAGACTACCCAGCTATTACGTGGTGGCTCTAGGATTCAAACCTAAGTCACTCTGATTCTAGAGCCCATAACTAGTAACCACTAAGAAGTACTTTTTCTTAGGCAGCAAACCATCATTGTGGCCATTGTGAGATACCAAGGAATAGGAGTGTGTGTGTGTTTGTGTGTGTGTTGCTGTTATTTCTAAGAATGGACCCAACATTACCACGTGAAGCCCACATTTATTTTGTGTTTTCAGGGTAAGAGGATAAGCAAATGTGCTTCTAGATAGAAAATAGGCTTCAAGCATAAATCAGAGAATACAGAAGTAATTTTCAGCTTCTGTGTCCCTTTAATGCCAGTTTCTCTCCCCCTTGGGGGGCTTGCTCCTTTCCATTGCTCTCTACTATCTCTCCAGTAGAATCCTCAGTTCCAGCCAAGAAAGGTAGAGGGCTTTTAGCAAATCTGGAGGGCTCTCCTCCTACCCTCCCCAAACTCCCAGGTCTGAAGGGGAGCAGCATGTCCAGCGAGGTGGTCCCAGTTGGGTTTATTAAAAACCATCCCTGAGACCTGAGGAATCACCAAATTCTATCCCTCTTTCCTTTCCTGCTTCATCAAAATGAAACCCATCCCAGTAAAAAGACTCTGAAATGTAAAGATTTCCCAATGTAGACATAGTGTTGTTACAATGGTATGATGTGATCCAAGAAACTCCAAATTGTGTCAGAACATGTGGATTAATTTGTTTAACAAACATTCCTTGTATTCCCACCAAACAGCAGGCCCTGGGCCAGATGCTGGAGGTTGCAGTGTTTTGAGAACTTGCCATTTAGTACAGTTCTCAAATGTTAGTGTGGAAATCACTTGGGAAACTTATTAATAATGCACATTCCTGAGCCCCACTCCCATAGTTTCTGATTCATATGGGGGTGGGGGGCTGAAGTACTAGAATCTGCATGTTAACCAGTCTCCAGGTGATTCAGAAGCAGGTGGTCTTCCGTTGTTTCTTGAGAAACGCTGACTTAGTAGACCTTAAGTTCTGATCGGATGTTTGACTTAAGTCACTTAGACTCAGCACCACAGGGGACTGGAAGAAATACATGATTTCTAATTCTGTCCAGAAGCCTTGGAGAGACTTCCTGGAAGGTTTTCTGTGCAATTAGCAGGACACCAAGATGACACCATTTCTTTTCAAACAGGAGAAAAACATTGTATCATCATGTGGCCTAAGAGGAGAAGTTGGAAGAATATCACTGAAACAATTCAAGAAGTGTGTGTGTGTGTGTGTGTGTGTGTGTGCGCCCACGTGTGTAAAGATTCATCAACTGTATGCTTAAGCTTTGTGTACTTTACCGTATAGATGTTTACCATATGAATATTAGATCGTAAAGAAGTTTTTTGGTTTTATTTTGTTTGTTTTTTTACAGAAGTATGAGGTAGAGATGGTAAGGTGTTTAAAGATGTCACTCTGGGGGCGCCTGGGTGGCTCGGTCGGTTAAGCGTCCGACTTCAGCTCAGGTCATGATCTCACGGTCCGTGAGTTCGAGCCCCGCGTCGGGCTCTGTGCTGACAGCTCAGAGCCTGGAGCCTGTTTCAGATTCTGTGTCTCCCTCTCTCTCTGCTCATCCCCTGTTCATGGTCTGTCTCTCTCTGTCTCAAAAATAAATAAACGTTAAAAAAAATTAAAAAAAAAAAAGATGTCACTCTGGAGAGGAGTAGGGGCAGGAGTTGGATACCCGCAAGAAAGAAAACAGGAAGAAGAGAAAAATTCAAACCTCTTGATGAAGGCACCAAGTAAATCCTTAGCAGCTGGTGAAGCAAAAAAGAGGGCTGGAAATGGAAGTCCACAGATGTGGGTGTAAACAGTCTAAAGAATTCAGGTACCATGAGCCAGACACTTTGGGCACAGAAGGAAAGTATGAAGGAATAAAAGAAGGGAAGAGAAGAAAGAAGGGAAGGAGGGAAGGAGGAAGGCGGGAGGGGGGGGGTGGGCAGAAGAAAAGAAGGAGAAAAAAAAAAAAGCAGGAAGAAGAGGGTCCTGGCCGTGTGGGGAGTTTATAGTCTTGTGGCTCTGACAAGGGCCATAGCCTCCAGCAAGAGTCATTTGACTGCTCCAAGCCTCATGTGGCTCTTTAAAATGAGGCTGGCACTCTGCAAGTAAGGAGTAATCGATATGGTATATGTGAAAGGCTATTTGTAAACTATAAAGGGCTGCTAAATGCTATTTATTATGACTACACTCTGCTCTGGGCCAGGCCAGCTGCAAGTATGGATCTGAGCCTGTGTCCCAGTTCAACTCCCCAAGTGACTTCCCACGTCTTCCCCACACCTGACCACCAAAGTCACAGGAATTCGGTGAGAGGTTTTTTTTTCTTTTTCTTTTTCTTTTTTGCTCTGAGCTAACTTGGACATTGCTTTGTGCAGGCCTGAGCATGAGATTCCTTTCAGCTCCCCCAACTCCAGCTGTTCTCCTTGACCTCTAGGAGCCCCTTCCACCTTCTTCCAGGCAGGGCCAGCTGTTGTCACAGAGGCCACCTGCCTCCTCCCTGGCCTGTGAGTCACTAGAGGGAGGACAGAGGCCTCACCAGAGCCCTCCAGGGATCCAGGCAGCTTGCTGGAGGCCCTTGGGGAAGGAGGGGGAACAAGACAGGCACTAAAATTAAATGAATTGTCTATAAACGTTTTTTAATTAAAATTGTGATTCATGTTCTATGCAGAAGAGTCTTGTTAAGAACAATTGCACTCCCTGAGTGGCAGGAGAAGAGCTCAGCAGCTCTTCCCAAAGCCAGGGAGGGAAGGGAGGTGAGAGCAGAGAAACGGGGTAGGCAGCTCTTTCCCCTTTTTAGGGATAAGGAAGTGAAAAGAGAAAGGAGGGAAAGCTTCTAAGGGATCTGCTTGGTGACTCCCCAGGCTGATGCTCCTGGGGGAGGGGGATAAGCTTGGTGGGGACCCTGAAGCTAGGATTTTGTGTTTTCTTTTGTTCCATAAATGTATGCCACCTTCTCGCTCTCTTCTCCCCCTTCACTGGCCCCAAACCACCAGCCAGAAAACTGCATCAGAGCCACCCACGCCTTGGTCCTGGGGCCACCGGGAGAGGGCACAGGAATTGGGGAGAGAGAGAGACAGAGAGAGAGAATGAATGTGAGTGAGAAGCAGAGAGACAGAGAGCGACTGGGGAGAAGCAATGGAAGAAAGGAGAAACAAGGGGACGGAGACCCAGAGCAGCAGGGGAGAGAGACCCTTAGAGGGACAGAAGGGAGAAAGTAGGTTCCAGCTAAAGAAAATAAGACAGGGAGGGGAGGAGCCCAGAGGTAGCAAGCCAAGGGGGGTGCAGCGACTTCCAGAAACAAAAGTAGACTGTCTGGGGGCGGTGGCTGCTCTCAGGAAAACAACCAGCTCACCGCAAAGGCCCTAAACCACGCAGAGTTCCAATCTACACTCAGCTTATGAACTCAGCGGACCACACTGTGCCGCCGCCTCATTTCGGGTGCCCCAAACTTGCGGTGCGGGCACAATACCCTCGTGAGGGTTCGAGGGGACCGGCCTGTGCAGGTGCCCCAAGGGAACTGCGGGCCCCCGCCTCACCCTGGTGCTCGGGCACCAGGAAGAGGGAGCTAGGACCCATACGCCTGCGCCCCCGGGGGGCCTCATGCTTTAGGAAAGTGTCTAGATGTATCCTCCTCAACCCCTGCGTTCTCTCTGCACCGGCTACATCCGCTCACCACCGCGTATATACTGGGGTGGGGTGGGGGAAGAGGTCTGTGCAGGAATTAATATCTTTTCCATTCTCTTGCTCCTTCAAGTTTCTCTTAGCGGCAGAGAGACTCTAAATCAGAAAAAAGGAGAATCGTAACTGTTCCGGGCCCTGTGATTGCATGAATCCAAAATACTGCCGGTCAGCCTGGAGATGTGGCTGGAAAACTCTAGAAACTGGGAGTGTTAGGAGGCAGGAACTTCAGGGTGTCAGGACACAAGTTCCTAAATAAACCCAGAAACACCACGCGGGGAGAATGGGGGTGGGGGGCAGGGCCTGAAGGTCTAACCCATTGGGACAGAGAGAGAGTGAGACCCACTCAAAGAAGTGAAACAACATTTTAGCCAGGCGGCTGTGTCTCTAGGGACCAAAGTCCGCCCCAAACCTCCTCCCAGGAGCTCATGGCAGGTACGGCTGCAGGGCCTGGAGCTCTGGGGCTGCCTGCCACCCTCCGCCCCAGGAGTCCCCAGGCCACCGAGACATATCATTTGCTGGGTCTCTCTTCCTTTTCTTCTTCTTCTTCTTTTTTGATTTGTTTTTTTTTATCCTTCAAACACAAGACAAAAATACACCTCATTTATCATCTTAGATATATATATTTCACTCTCACCACATAAATACAAAACATCCAAATATCCAAAACATTCAGAACAAAGTTAGTAGCCAGGATTCAGTGACACCTACCCATGTTTGAATCGTTCATTATTTTCTTCACTAGTTCCTAAAAGAAAAAAAAGAGGGGTGGGGGAGCTTCCGACGTAAATAATTTACAATAAAATTACTATTTTAAAAAATGCTCTGCGCTCGCTTCGGATGAAGGGATACATTCTAGACACTGCGGCACCTCGCCGTCTAGGTCTGTAGTTTTGGTTAAAATGCGGGTGGCCGTGGCTGCGGGGACGGAGGTTTGTGGCTCCGGTAAGGGATGAGGCTGTGACGGTGTCGGGGTCCGGGTTTCTGACTTGGGACCGTGGCAACCTGGGGGGGGGGGTGGGGGGGGGGGGTGGGGAGGGAAGCCTTTCCTATCTGAGCAGGTAGCTGATCTGAATACCGAGACTACCACACAGGAGGCCGGGTAGCCCCTCTGTCCCCGTCTCCGTCCCTGACACCTGGTCCTCCAAGAAGAGCTCTGAAATCCAGTCGTTTCCTGCGTGCTGGAAGGGTTTCCTGAATCCGGGAGTGGGGAAGAGGACGCCAAGGGCATCGATTCGTCTCCAAGCCCAGCAATTCTGCCTGCGCGTCGTCGGGGAGACGCTGGCGAGAAGAGCCCGGCAGCCGCCCTTCCCTCGCTCCCGGAGCGGGGAGCTGTCGGCCGTCGCCCCGAACAGCCTCGGAGAAAAGATTCTGAATTGTCTGTCACTAGCGGCGTTGGCTTTCCTTTTGCTTTTTCCTTTTAAGTTCCCGTGTAAAGTCATGACACCCAGAACTTGAATTTTGCATTGCCCCGCGGAGCGTTCTCTACCGTGGATTTTCGTAAGCCGTCCAAACTCGATTGTGACAGGAGTATTTAAAAACTGGTTTCACTTCATCTGGTTGTATGTGGTAGTTATTACTCTGGCTTTATTGCTGATCCGATCAAATGTATTACCGCCGTTGCCCACCGTGATGTTTGGTGTATCTCCTGAGGTCGGGGGTGGTTGTGATTGTTGCTTCTCTAGAGGTGTTGTGGGGGGGGGGGGGGAATCGGCAAGATTTGTCCAGCCAGAAAGCTGCGTGTGCATCGGCTCTCCCAAGCAGTCCATAAAGTGGGGCTCAGGGGCTCCCCAAAGCCCTGGTTTCTCTGGCAGGAGGGAGGAACGTCTTCCTTTTTGCTCTAACGAAACCTACCAGCTTTTTCAGCCCCAGGGCTCTGCGCGCAGCTTTCCTCTTTCAATATTCATAAGAATGATCACCGGCAGCAGCGGCCCGGCCCGATCTAGAGCAGGTGGCCTGTGCTTTGACTTAGAACCAGTCTTTTCCTTCCAGGGCCTGGCATCGGTTGGGGCATCAGTTGGCTAATTCGGGCATCCCCCCCCCCCAATTCTTTGGATTCTCCTGGATTCAGAAGGAAGTTGGGGGGAGGAGAGGAGGACGGAGGGAAGGTAGAAAAAAAGTAGCCCAAAATAAGATTGGTAGCAGAGACTAATGGGGAAGGAGAGCTGTCAGAGGCCTGGTGGGAGCGGGAAGCCCAGCCCAGGAGCCTCGGGCGCCGAATACGCGAGTCCATAAATATCACCACAATAGATACTATAAATATAAATACAGGCAAACACGTAAAATCAGTCCAGCGCTTTTTTCTCGGCCCCTTCTTTATTGTTGGTCCGGGAGTAAGGCTCGAAGGCCGAGGAGCTCAGGTATCGGGCGGAGAGTTCTTGCAAATTCCCTGCCAGCGAACCGGCCATTGTCAACGGAGCGGAGGACAGGCGGCTGGCGACGGAGCCGAGCAGCGAGGGTACGGGTAGGCTGAAGAGGCCGTGGCCGGCGGCCGGCGCGCCCGCATGCAGTCCCCCTGGCCCAGCGGGCCCGGGGCCCGGAGCGCCGCCCACGGCCGGCGGGTGCGGGGACGCGGCGCCGGTG